>NC_135420.1:10383282-10660782 GCF_051991245.1 Festucalex cinctus
CTGGAAAAAAAATGTGTGATTGAAACTAGACTAAAACTGAGACTAAATTTAAAAATGGTGGATAAAATTAACACTACAATTGACAAACTGAACGAGGTCGCAGACTCATTTTGACTGTTATGCATTAAACAGTGGGGAAAAGTGTATTTTGATGACAATTAACAACAAAATCAAAAATTCATTGCAGCTTCAGACATCTTGAATGTGCGAAGTGGCACAGTGCCGAAATGTAGAGAAAATATCACAGCCATAACATCAAATGTCAATTTGAAAATGTCTTGCCGTTAACCAGCACAATTACGTCAAGAGAGTGATTGACGAACTACATTAATTATAAAGCTGTGTGGTTTTGTAAATGTGGTGTTGGTGGTGGATATTTGGAGAGTTAGCCTGTCTACAAGTATGAGCATCTGACATTGATCTGCTCTGATACATTTTGAGCCAGAAATGTGCTATGTTAAAGTATTCAAAATATCAGTAAAAAATGTTTGATGATGATAAATGATATAAAACGTCTTGGCAAATACAGAGGAGCAAGCATCAGCGCTGCTTGTTCCACTGTTCCTTTTCCAACCTTCCATTCTTTTTTTTTTTTTTTTACTGACAAATTGCTACTGACATCAGACTGCACTTTGTCTTCCACCAGACCGACAGATATGCTGGGGGCGTATCACAGGGGTCTTGAAAAGCATGTGTATTGAGAGGAAGTGTGGCCAGAATAAGCTTAGCTTTTCAATAAACATTGTCAGCTTCCTGCAGGGAGCTGAACATGATGGGGTATACACGTCCAATCAAAGCGGATGTCACTTTGGCAACATAAGCATACGGTTTAGGGAATCATGGAGGCCACACGTGTGTGTGTGGGGGGGGTGTATGTCCCTCCCATGTCTGTTTAAACAGACACTGAATGTATGCGTAATGCAAACATCCACACGGTGTGTGTTTCCTCTGAAAGATCTAGAAGAGCTTGAAATAAAGGCAGATTTGCTGTGGTAATTGCTACCATTCTACAGCAGCTTCCTGCTTCTGGCCAAATAATGAGTTGAGGGCCTGTTTGAATCCTTCCCCAGTGACTTAATACAAATAGAGAGAAATAATGGATGTAGAAAAAGTAATGAGTAAGTTAAAGTCATTAGAAAAGACTACAGTGCTTAAATGGTTAAAAATGTCATCATATAACAGAAACTGACATCTAGAAATGGATGTTTTCACGCGGGATGTTGGATTATGTATGATTACTATAGTAAAGAGGCTGCCCTGACTGTAAATACACAGACAATAGTCGAATAAGTTTATTGCTGTAAGTGTGGCACAAGATATAGACCAGATGCCCACATTTAAAAGATCATGCCTCAAGTAAGGTCATGCCCTGAGATAACAGTAAATTGTAATACAAAATAAACGTGTATGTCTGTACTGTATAAAACTTTATAAACTGTTTTCATGGAATCCGATATTTTATTACTTTCTTACCCATTTAACATGTCATCATCATTGCTCTTTTTTGTGTGTGTGCGTGCGATTTTGTGCTCATTAATTCACCTGAAAACCTAATAAAAATCCCATACGCTTCACCGTAACCGGATACTTAAGAGTTCTGCCAGAATCATGAAGTTCAGAAGGTCAGGAGACCAGAGGAAGAATCAAAGGAAAGAATGATGAAGCAAAGTTAAATCCAGCACCAACCAGACACCACCTGCCACTTAGTGTTGACCAGAATCAGAATCTTTCACCAACCCCAGAAACCTCTACATTCCAACAGATTAGGGAGATCTCAAAAGACCAGAGGAAAAACTAAAGAAAGGAAGGAAAGAAGGATAGATGAAGCAGAGTGGAATTCAATATATTTTTTTCCTGCCTTCATAAGCTTCATAAAGCTTAGTTTTGCGTAACAATATGTGCTTACGTGCATTTAATGATCTAATCTCCTGTATCAGGCATTTTCCTTTGAAAATGTACCCACATATCTTCCCCAGTGCCGCCCAATATCAAGGGTGAGGAAATGAATGCCACCGTGATGCTCGGTAGTCCTGTGGAGCTGCACTGTCTGAGTGATGCCATTCCCCCACCCACTCTGGCGTGGCGCAAAGATGGCCGCCCACTTTTCAGGAAACTTGGTCTGACTCGCTCAGCAGATGGGAGTTTGCTCAAGGTAGGAAAGAGACAAATAATAAATAGTCAACTGCTCGCGTCCACATTTTGTTTAATACTGTGTGTACTATCTGGTCAAACCTTAATCAATTGGTTTGGTGTGGATTAACATGTGAGCAAACACTTTTAAAATGAGCTAGATATTGTACGTGAGGCCATTTCTCATGTCCTCAGAAATGTTCTTCAGGATGAATTGACAAAAATATTACCATAGATACACACTCGAAAAGCTTGTGGAAAGTCTTTCCAGAAGAGTGTCGGGAAGGGCAAATTCTCAATTTCTGTACTTTAGCAATGCATGTAAGGTGTAAATGTCAGGTTGCAACTCTCAATATTTGTGCCTATAATATAATGTACAATATAGCTAACTGTTTCTCTGGTTGCTAGGTTGACAGTGCTCAGGTGCAGGACTCTGGCAGGTATACATGTGAGGCTACTAACATTGCTGGCAAGACAGAGAAGAACTATAATTTGATTGTATGGGGTGAGTTCTCTTTTTTTTTGTCTGTATGTGTTGCTGGAAAACATATATTAAAGGATCCAAACAATGTATTTAACTGGTTTTATGCAGATCGGCGCAGTGCAAATCATCCTTCTCATAGCAAAATTATGGAGTGTGTGTGCCATTTTCCTTTAGAGTGAGAACTATTTTGTTAAATACTGAGTGCCTTTTTTTGGTGACTTATCACTTCTACAGTTTCTCCAAGTATTCGAGGCTCAGAAGAGGTGTCACCACTCACAGTGATTGAAGGAAGTCTCATCACACTGGTGTGTGAATCCAGTGGAATACCACCTCCCAGTCTAAACTGGAGGAAAGATGGTAGGTTTGATGTTTAACAGATAATATAATTTTTTTTTTTTTTTTGCTTTTTTTTGGCACTTGCCATTAACTCGTTTGCTCCCCAAAATGTATAAATATGTTCTATTTTAAATGTTTTCAAGGGACACATCATGAAAAATAAATTTTTTGTAGCTTTTAGCCATGTTAAAATGCTAATTCCTCACCAAAAACATGACGGAAATGGTGTTTTCCTCCATTTGCCCCTCCCTGAGAAATTCTAGGTTATTCTGCTCTCCAAGCACCAGCCATTCCCAACGTGAGAAAACGGGCGAGTGCTCACTTTATGACATCATAAAGTGCGGATCCACCCCCGCACCGCCTCTGAGGACTAAACGCACGTACACTTTCTCTGAGAACTCCATAGGATAGTGATAAAAGTAGCCCTTATCAGTAAACATTCTGTCCAAATGAATTCAAAGCAATCAATTATCCTTCACATTTGCAATGCCAAAGTGCAATTACAATTGGCTGTCTTAAAATCCCTTCTGGCTGACACTTGTGTAAAGAACAAGTAAAACATTTGTGCTGTTGCACCTAACTGAACAACTAGTAGAGTGTTTGTGTAAGCAGCAAGTCACTGGTTCGAAACCAGCCAATTTTTTCCCCTCCTCCTTTCCTCTCATTTTCTCTTTCCTCCCCTCCTCCTCTACGATTTTTTGCAGCAAGGAGCCATTTTGTTCCAAATGTTTATTGAAGAATTGGCTTGCGTCAAACGCATAGCTAAAACAGCAGATTGCAGTCTGCTCGCCGGGGGCGTTTTACTTCCACATACAAATCAAACCAGCTGAACACCTAATTTTTCATTAAAAATGTACATCGCCATGGTGTCGGGTTTGTTTGTTTGTTTTTTTCTGCTAGAGCATACCGAAGGCTTTGATGCAGCATACTGCAGAGAACGGTTGACGCAATGGTAGTTACAAAAACGGCCAGGAGGTGACAGCAGAGTATAAGAGATCAACTAGGGCCATGTTAAAACAAGCTGAATTCCCCACAGTTCTAAACAGATTTGTTACTAATGATGAAACCTAGCTATATTCTAATGCTGATTGCTGCGGAAACAGAATTTTTTTATTTTTTTTCCCTGATGAAAGAAGACTATAATCTTTCTTTTGGTAGGTTCCATGTTTTTATAGCAATAGAACACAAATTTTGTGGGTTGCTTCAGTGAAAATGGTTGGGAGTGACTGAGTTAATAATTATATATGGAAGATATCGTACACTTTGTAGGTGATTATTTCCCCCTTGACATGTATTTACCCCAACAATTGTAACCATCTATGCAACATTCAAAGGCATTTGTGAAGATTCTCACGTTTCATACTGCTTGCGTTCCAGGTGCGGTGCTCCAGTCTGACGAGCGGCTCAGGGTTTTGTCAGGAGGTCGTCAGCTGCAGATTTCCAATGCTGAGAGGGCAGACGCAGCTTCCTATGTTTGCACAGCTTCCAGTGAAGCCGGCAGCACATCCAAGGAATACAGCCTGCAGGTTTATGGTTTGTACACACTAACTGATCTGAGGCATGCATTTATTGCTTCAGTCAAGACAAATTCTTTTATTGTGTCCGTAATTTGTCCCAGTCCAATAAAATAATGGTTGAAACATGAAAAACCCGGAACTGAAATATCTGTTTATTTAATATTGTACAGTATGTACAGTTCCTTGCAAAAGTAAAATCACAAGTGCCCTGCGAGCAAGTGTCAACATTCCCCCCAACAAAATCAGTGCTGGTGCATTTGTTCTCCTTCGATAAATTCTAAATAATCTAATTGTGACCTATGATGATAAATAGTCAACGTGTATGTAATTATATATCTTTGTTTGAAGCCTGATATGTAGGTCAAAATGTTCATTGGGGGTTAATACTTTTGCAAGGCACTGTATTAACTGCATGAGAAGCCACAGGTTGCCTCCTATAAACATGTATATTTAAACGGACATATATGTAACAACTGATTTGCTCTTCTCACTTTAGTCCGCCCTTCCATCCGACATAGCGAGGGTGACTCTGATGGCGTCGTCGTGACGAAAGGAGGCGATGTGACGTTACAGTGTGCTGCAGATGGCGTGCCAAGGCCAGCGGTCACCTGGCTGAAAGATGGACGGCCCATCACAGGCCTGCACGGTGCTAAGCTTCTTAATGAGGGAAGGCTGCTTCAAATTAAAGATGCTAAAATTTCAGACACGGGACGCTACACCTGTATTGCTGTTAATGTGGCAGGACAGGTAGACAGCAAGTATGACATCAGTGTGCATGGTATGAAGTAAGCCCTATTTTGTGTCGTCTAATTGCAGTGTGCTTTTGTTGACTTTTTTTCACTCTACGTTTTGCAGTCCCTCCAACTATCATTGGTGAAGTTCAGTTCCCAGAGAATGTCAGTGTTGTTGTGAAGAATCCCGTGGCTCTGAGCTGTGAGGCTTCTGGTATTCCTCTTCCTGCCATCACCTGGCTGAAGGATGGTCGACCAATCAGAGGGACCAGTTCTGTTCGTGTTCTCTCAGGTACACTTCATTTAGTAATGTAACTTGAATTGTCTGATGATACTCAGTTTGGAGTCTTAAACCTTATCATAGAAGTCAATGAAAGCCTGACAGCCCAATTTGTAGATGATTTACAGTGGACAGACTTCAATTTCAAGATATTGTGTACTATTCAAGAATGTTTTAAGTGAAAAATGTCTAAACGTTGCTGGGTGACAAATGCTAATTAATTTTAGTGTTTATTGTCTAGGTGGGCGTAGCCTGCGTCTAATGCATGCTGCAGTTGAGGACGCTGGGAGGTATACTTGCATCGCATCGAACGATGCTGGAGAAGCAAAGAAAAATTTTGACCTTAACATCCTTGGTAAGTGAATAGTAGTGTGAATATTTTTTTTTTATTCACATGGAGATATGAATGATTTTTAAACACATTTTTACCTCATCACAACCAGTTCCACCAAGTGTTGTAGATGAAGGAAGTGTTACAGACACAAAAGTGAAGGAGAGGCACAATATTACGCTGACCTGTGAGGCCTCAGGTAAAGGACATTATTTCAGATTTGTGTCAGAAAAGATACATTTTAAATCCAAACTAAAAACGTCAAATTTTCCCTTTAACTCATAACTCTGCTCCCAAAAACGTATAAATACATTCTATCTTAAATGTTTTAAGTATCCCAAAGACATATTTATAAGTTTTTTTTTTTTTTTGTTTTTTTTTTTTTTTTTTGTTTTTTTTAATGCTAGAGCATACAGAAGGCTTTGATGCAGCCTCTCGACTGCAAAGAACAGTTGAACAAATGATAGTTATTACTCACGGCCAGCAGGTGGGAGCAGAGCATAGGAGATCAACCAGGGTCAAGTTGAAAAAAAAAGCTCAATTAACGTACACAAAATTCTAAATACATTTGTGAATATTGATGAAACTTAGCTATATTTAAATGCTAATTGCTGCAAAACGGAAAAAGATAGAAAATTACTTTTTTTCCTGATGAAAGAAGAGACTTTATTTTTTCTTTTGGTAAGTTCCGTGTAGATATAATAATAGAACACAAAATTCTGTGGGCCTTGCAAATTCAGTCAAAATCCAGTAAAACAGCCGGGAGCGAAGGGGATTGCTTCTGTTGTTATATGTTAAAGTAAACTCTGGCGTCTTTCTCACCCTTCTCTGCGACAACTTCATGCAGCCCTGGAAGGATCCTTTGCATCGTCACGGCCATTTTGATATCATCCTGTTCAAAATGGGTCTCCTTGATGATCCTTTTTAGAAAGAAGCAAAAAATAAATAAATAAATAAAATCACGCAGTCAGGTCTGGTGCACGGGAGATTATTCAGAGTGGCAACATTCTTCTTGGCAAGGAGCTGCTGGAACAGGTCTAGCCTCTTCTCACGCACTGAACGAAGCAAAATTCACATGATCATTTTCTGGTTAATCATTTGGCCCACATTGAAGTGGAAAATATCAGGTTTATAGTTTGGTTTTGAAATACATCTTTTGTCACACCAGTTCACACCTCATACATCACCTCACTTAGCTCTGTAATACTAAAATCTTAGTGTTACTTTTTGTTTTAGGTAACCCCATTCCAGAAATTACATGGCTAAAGGATGGGAAACAATTACTGCCTGACAAACGCCACAATGTCCTGTCTCATGGCCGTTACCTCCTAATTTCTGCTGTGCAAGTGTCCGACACTGGCAGATACAGCTGCCTTGCATCGAACACCGCAGGGGATCGCAGCCGCCATTTCAACCTCAATGTCCTGGGTACATAGAAAGGAATTCACACAGAGGATCAGTCAGTTACTGAATTAAAATGTCGCCATGTTCTTTCTTCTGTTCTCGTCAGTTTCTCCCACCATTGCTGGGTCAGGGCAGGATGGTTCGGCAGAAGAGGTGGCGGTTACCTTGAGCAGCCCCACCTCACTGGTGTGTGAAGTTCAGTCATACCCTCCTGCATTGATTACCTGGCTCAAAAATGGCATATTGTTCGAGTCCAGCCATAGCGCCAGAGTTCTTCCAGGTCCAAGTCTACCTTTCATTCTTCCAAAGTTTGATACTTCTAATCTATTGTTACATAACCTGAACATTGTACACATTCACATTCTGAACTTCCTTTCTTTATCCCAGGTGGCCGAACTCTGCAGATTCTTAGTGCAAAAGAAGAGGATGCTGGGCAGTACACGTGTGTTGCCACTAATGATGCTGGAGAGACAGTAAAGCACTATGATGTCAAAGTATATGGTGAGTTCACACCAGAAGTACGTTGTACACTGTTAAAAAATAATAATAATCTGTAGTTTTTACGGGGAAAAGAAACTGGCAGATGTGGTTGCCAGAGAAATTCAATTATTTTTTATTTTATTATCTGTTCTCATTGCTGCTGGACATGTAAATTTCCCAGAAGGAGCCATCCCAAAGGGATCAATAAAGTCAAGTCTAAGTCTAAGTCTAAAAAAAATACAATGCAAATGTAAACAACAACAAAGAATTATTCTGGTAACCACAGCTCCCAGTTTTTTTTCTATAAAATAACATTTTTTTTTTTTTTAAGTCAAGTCAAGTCATCTTTATTTATTAAAGCACTTTCAAACAACCATAGCTGTTACAAAGTGCTGTGGAGAAACAACAAAACAAACATAACATAACACATTGATAACAACAATACAATACATAAAACATTAACAGCAATACAATACAATCACAACAATTCAACATTTTGTGTACTGATAAATTAATAATTAGGTTTCCAGTATATACATTTTAAATGAACATAATACATTTAGTTTAACCTTTATGTTCACATGGTTTTACTGTATATCTAAATATTCTTATCTGTAATATGACTTTGTAGAATGCATGTTTCTTTTGGCATAAACAAAATGTACCAAAGAACCTACTGATAAAAAAAAAGGGTTATTGTAACACTGCTGTGATGTCATTTAAACTGTATCCCAATGTTTTTTGTTTTACAGCTTATCTGTGTTTAATTTGTGAATTCTCCCCCCAAAACATTTTATCCATTTTTTAACATTTTCTTACTGTCAATCAACAGTTGTTTGGTTCAGAGTTTTACAACATATTCATCTAAATTACACAATGCTTCATTGTTTGTTTGTTTTTTACAGGTTATGACAATTTTACAGAAATTCACTGTTAATTTTACAGACTTTTTTACATTGTACCTTTTCATTACAACTGTCTCACAGCTCCTCATTTAAATACTCTGCATTTTTTTTTCTCTTCGTTGATCCCAGTTCCTCCACAAATAGATAAAAATGATATGCCAGGTCAAGGACTAGCCCCTAAAGAAGTCAAGATCAAGGTCAACAGCACACTTACCCTGGAGTGTGCAGCTCAGGCCTTTCCTCCCCCAGCATTGCAGTGGTACATGGACGGAAAGGTACACAATCTCCTTTTGACTGTACGGATTTACTGTATGTCTGTAAATTAAACTCCCTTTTCTCTCACTTTATAGATTCTGCGGGCAGATGAGCACGTGTCCATCACAGCTAACGGTCGGATTGTTCAGATCAGACATGCTCAGGTGTCCGACACTGGCCGTTACACTTGCATAGCCACTAATGTAGCTGGAGAGGACGAGAAGGACTTTGATGTAAATATACAAGGTGAACTGGGTCGACTCATGATAATGTGCCTGAGACCAACAGTGAATTATTTTGGGTTTTTTATCATTGCTGTATAGCATTTTTGTTTTTATCAGATTTTAAAGCATACATTCAATCTCATGAAACTAGATTCCTCATGATTCATTCTAAAACTATTCCATGATTAAAATACCACACTTACACAATCTCTTTGAAAAGATATACAGTACATTTTTCTGCTTCTCACCTTTTTCCTCAGTTCCTCCCAGTTTCAACAGACCCGCCGGAACTGGCGATGCACTGTCCCCGTCCGGCTTTGGAGTGGATGCTCGTGATGTTATACTCAATAATCCAATCTCTTTATATTGTGAGACCAATGCTGTGCCGCCTCCTACACTCACTTGGTACAAAGATGGCCAGCCGCTGACTTCCAATGACAACATTCTGATCATGCCAGGTGAGACAGAAACCACCGAAAGAAAGTGTAACAAAAGAACGAGCAAGTTCATGCCAACATGTCAGTGCTTTACTCAGGAGGAAGAGTGTTACAGATCCCCAGGACTCAGGCGGAGGACTCGGGCAGATATACATGTGTGGCTGTCAATGAAGCAGGAGAAGATTCAATTCAGTATGATGTCAGAGTATTACGTGAGTACTATTCGTATTATGTGAGTTTGGACTGAATTCAGTATTTTGAAACTACTGTTTGTTTGTGTGTCATATCAGTGCCCCCCACTATACGAGGTTTACACAATGAGTTACCTGATGAGGTCACAGTCTTGGCCAATAAAACAACTTTGTTGGAATGCCACGTGGATGGAAACCCCGCCCCCAAGATCACCTGGTTTAAGGACAGCGAGCCAGTCAGCCCTGACGGACCTCAGAGGATTCTGTCCAATGGCAGAACGCTTCAGGTAGCATGTCTGTGAATGTTGCTGTATATCTAATGATGGTAATAATTAGGGGTGTCAAAATTAGTGTGTTAATTTTAACTTAATTTGAAGTTCCTTTAACACCACTAATTTTTTTTATCACGCGATTAATAACCGCCCCTTACTTGGAAAGCCTGTACTGGGGTAATTCCAGTCGCAACGCAGTAGAACGTCATCCACGTCAAAATTTAGCAGTGATCAATGTAATAATAATCCATATATATATATACTTGTATTTTACCATTTTAAAAATATGCAGAATTTAATGTTAAAGAATAGATAGCTCTGAATATGAAAAGTAAAATGCGCTGAGCTTTCACCAATGTCTTACAAATGCAATTATGCCATCTAGTGGCAGACAAATGACCTCAACACAACTCAACATAGGTCTTTTAAATTTTAACTCAGTTTTATTAATTATTATGAAATTACTGTATCAATGACTAAATGAAGGGAGTTAAGATTTTTTCCCACTTTTATGTTAACAAGTGTATGAAAACTTATTGTACATTTAGAACAGATATAAAATTTACTATTAATCATGAGTTAACTATTTAAGTAGTGTGATTAATTACTATTAAAATTTTAATCACCTGACATGCCTAGTAATAATAATAGGGAACTTTTTTTTGTTTTTTAATTCTGTTGAGTTAGATTTTTATGCTGATTAAAATTAAAATTGTCATGCTGATTATAACAATGCAGTCAGTTTTTGCCGAGCACGTCAAGTTTTTCTTCTTCACAGTTTATCCTCCAGATAAACTTCTAAAAAAAAAAAAAAAATCTGCTAATTAGCTGTAGTAAAACTGTAGTAAGAAGAGCTGATTAGAGATGAGATCATTTTTGGATTCTGCACCCAAACCTAACTCAACAAAAATTGTGTACTCCATTTTATTTGTAAGCGTCGGCGTCTAATTAATGCTTCCATCTAATACCATGTGCTCTGTGTTTGTGTATGAACCGCCAGGTGTTGACAGCTCAAGTGTCTGACACAGGACGCTACGTATGCGTAGCTGACAATGTGGCTGGAAGTGTTGAAAAATCTTTTAATCTCAATGTGCATGGTAAGACAAAGAAAATGAAAACTGTAGATGTCTTCCATTAGTTTTGTAACTCTTATGTCACTCTCTTTCTTCTTTTAGTCCCTCCTACTATTTTAGGCCTGAATCACGAAAATGTGACAGTCGTGGTGAACAACTTTGTGTCCTTGTCATGTGAAGCCATTGGTTTCCCCCCTCCTACATTGAGTTGGTTCAATGACAGGGGTCCAATTCAGGCCAACACTAATACACTCATCATGCCGGGTAGGTTAAATTTCACGTCATGGAGAAATACTACACTAGTCTGTAATAGTTCATTACGTGGATTCTTAACTTTGAGCAGCTTAATTTGTGCTTGCAGGTGGTCGTACTTTACAAATCATGAAAACAAAAGTATCAGATGGCGGAAAGTACAGTTGTGTTGCCATGAATGCAGCAGGAGAGGCTTACAAGAGCATCTACCTCACAGTTTTTGGTTAGTCCTCCCTCTATGTACGGTATAGTACACTGACTGTAAGAAAGAAAGCATCAAATATGAGAGTAAAAATGCTTCACTCTCCTCGGCCTCTCAGTTCCTCCAAGTATCCGGGATAATAATGGGGATTCTCCCATGGTTGTGAATGTGCTGGCGGGTGAGTCAGTGACTCTGGAGTGTGAATCCAATGCAGTGCCTCCTCCCACCATCACCTGGTACAAGAATGGAAGGATGTTGACAGAGTCTGTCAACTTGCACATTCTGGCTGGGGGGCAGATGCTTCAGATCAGAGCCTCAGAGGTGAGACTCATTTTTGTTCTTTTGTCGTTTTGAACATCTTTAATCATTTGTCAAGTTGTGTGTCTTTTTTTAACCTGTTTCTTTGCTGGCTGAAGCATCTTCCTGTCTGTTTGGAAACATTACATTTGTTATGCTACAAATAGTTTTTTTAAGTTGACAATATGTTGTATGTCGCCCGACTACTCAACTCAACTTTATTTATAGAGGACTTTAAAACAAGAATTGCTGTATTCAAAGTGCTGTACATGGAACAGAAATCAGTCATGCAGTAAAGATAAGTAAAAGAACAAAACAAACTGCAAGTAACCAAATACAATTTACATCAATAAATTATTAATAACAAGAAGTAGGTAAGAAAATAAACAAACATCAAATTCATAACAGAAAATACAGCAGACACAGCACCGAAACAATGCTAAGTCTCGTGGTGCGCCAAAAGCCGAAGAATACAGTAAACATGATATTCTGATTAATATTGCTTTTGTGGAATATGAATTAAGCAGCAAAATCCACCTATCCACATATCCATCTCAGGGGGTGGTCATTTTACCACTTGTTGCTCAGGTCACGACCAATCACGTCACGATTCACCTGTTTTCTGAGTTTGGTCATGTGACATTTGCAAGCTCATCTCAGTGATTGGTTATTACGGGAGCCCTGAGCAACTGTGATGTCATTTTCAGTCGACATGCAAGTGGTAAAATGGCCGCCCACTGAGATGGATCGAAATGAGTGGATTTCCCTACTTATTTCATATTCCACAAACGAATACCACATTTAGACTTTAGTGGGGGTGCATAGAATATATTATTGGTTTGGGTTGACTTCACTTTTAAAATTAATATATAAAAACATAAATGTAATTGCATTAGAATATTAATTTTTACATTTTCCTAATTATTGTCATTTTATTTTCAGGTTTCTGATACTGGGCAATATGTATGCAAGGCCACTAATGTTGCTGGTCAGATGGACAAGAACTTCCATCTGAATATTTACGGTATTCAGGTTCAGATGATCATTTATTTGATATGCATTACTTGGCATATTCTCCCATAAACACTTATTTTGCTGTCACTTGTAGTTCCTCCTCGTATTGATGGCCCAGCTGAGGAAAAGGTTGTGGAAACCATCAGTAACCCAGTCACCTTTGCGTGTGATGCTACAGGAATCCCTCCTCCCAATCTCACGTGGCTGAAGAATGGACAACCAATAGGTAAACATGACCTTGCGAAGAAATTCAGGAACCTTGTTTTATATATTTGTGAATAAGCAGGTTCATGTTTAACTCATTCACTGCCAGTCATTATAGAAAATGTTTACATTTCCAATACTCACGTTATATTACATTCAATAATTATATATAAACCGAATCTACCAAATAACAGAATAGACTCCCTACTTTTTGTCCCGTCCCGTTCTTTTATAATTGACAGCAGAAAAATGTAGGTTTGCCAAAATACAGCCATTTCTCCCATGGACTCTGAAACTGTGTTTATTTCCTATAAAATGGGGCAATGATGTCATCTACCGGTGGTTGGGCATCAGTAAAATTGTTTCCAAGTTTGATATTTACAGTGGAGCATGCTCAGATTCGCCCCCATTTAGCACCGCTCTAAAAAATACAATTGACAAGTATACTTGTCAAAGGCAGTGAATGAGTTAAACAGGCTTTTAGGTTGTTTAGAAAAAGAACTTTGAATGACATGACTGTGATTTGTTTAGCGAGCTCAGTTTCTTTGGAGATGCACATCTTCTCCGGAGGCAGCAAGCTTCAGATTGCACGGTCACAAATGTCTGACAGTGGCACTTATACTTGCTTGGCCTTCAATGTGTTAGGCAAAGCGCAGAAAAAATACCATCTCACCATACAAGGTAAATTGGGGCTTGGACGTTAATTGTTGTTAATTGTGCATCCACTTGACTCGATCTAACACTAACAATAATCTCTTAAGTCCCCCCTAGTATCATCGATTCAGAGTTACCCAATGAGATCGGGGTCCTGCTAAATGAAAGCATACAGCTGGAATGTCATGTCCAGGGTTCCCCGACGCCAACCATCCAGTGGTTAAAAGATGGACAAGTCATCAACAATGTGGGAAATAAGGACTTCAGGTACATCGCTCCAGAAAAAATATACTCCATACTGTATTGATATCGCTTCTATGCTATGCTTATGATATTAACGTGGGGTTGCTTAGGATCAGTCCAGATGGCAGCATTCTCACCGTGACTGCGACCCAAACATCTGACAGTGGCAAGTACACCTGCGTAGCCTCCAACAGTGCAGGAGAAGAAGACAGGATATTCAATTTGAATATATATGGTTGGTCAAGTACAAAAATTGAATGCTACTTGGTCCAAATGGACTTGCTTTTCTGTTGATCACCTATATCTCCACTTCCTCCCTCAGTGCCTCCTGTGATTGAGAGCAACATTCAAAAAGTCGAGGAACTGACCACAATTCTCGAAAACTCGGTCAACATCGAGTGTGTGGCAACAGGATCTCCTCCGCCACAGCTTAATTGGCTCAGAAATGGCCTTCCCCTTCCTGTGTCTTCACACATTCGTCTTCTCTCTGCTGGCCAGGTGCTCCGGTAAGTTTGTCGACAAAAACAACGAAAAACAAAGAAAAAAACAACAGATCATTTTAAATATGCCGATGCCGATACCTACTATTGATCCTTGCCCATCCCTAAAAAAGTATGAATATATTGGTGAATCAAAGTCAATTATTAACTCCCAATAACGTATATATACCTTGTATTTTAAATATTACCATGCTCCCAAAGATGCATGTATACGTTTTTTTTTTTTTTTATGCTGGAGCATGCAGAAGGTTTGATGCAGCATCTGAACTGAAGAGAATGTTTGAAGCAATGGTAGTAATTACCAAAATGGCCAGCAGGTGGCAGCAGAATATAAGAGATCAATCAGGATCTTGTTGCAAAAAGCTCTTTTCCCCACCGTTTTAAACAGATTTGTGAATAATGATGAAACTTAGCTATATTCTAATTGCTGCAAAACAGAAACAGGTAGTAATATATTTTTTTTTTCCTGAAGAAAGAAAAGACTCTAATATTTCTTTTGGTAGGTTCCATGTTTTTATAGCAATAGAACACAATATTTTGTGGGCCTTGCAAAATCAGTCAAAATCCAGTAAAACAGCTGGGAGAAAGAATTGCAATTTTTCTCAATCATGACATGCAGTAGATGTATGAATATTCTGTGGAGTTGTCATACAGACATCCATTGGTACTTTACTAAATCCCACATTGTTCTTGGAACAGTGTGAGGCCTATTTTTCATTTTTCTGCAAAAATTCAGACTGCATCAGTATTCTTACATGTTGATGTGCCAACCAGGATTACACGCACCCAAGTGTCTGATGGTGGCACCTACACCTGCGTCGCATCAAATAGAGCAGGAGTTGACAACAGACATTACAACCTTCATGTGAATGGTGAGTCTGACATGTTTTATAGTCTTACACCGCATTGTTCGATTTGATTTATTCTGTGAACAATTTTTTTTCTCTCAGTCCCCCCAGTCTTGGATGGAGCCGGGAGCACGGAGGCCGTGACTGTAGTTCAAGGAAACCTGGCTTCCCTCATTTGTTTAGCGGATGGGACCCCAGCCCCATCTGTGGCCTGGCTCAAAGAGGGGAAACATCTCTCATATGACACCCAACTGAGGCTACTGAGCCAAAATACTACGCTGCAGTTCCTCCAGGCTCAAGTCAGCGACACGGGACACTACACCTGTATCGCCAGCAACACAGCGGGTCAAGCAAGCCGTCACTTTAACTTGAAAGTTCTTGGTATGTGGAAATCAGAGCAGCACATAACATCTCTCTCCAACATTGGATTTGTGGTGGTGATGGGTCTGAACTTTTCTTTTTAGAACCTCCACAAATCAAGGGATCTGGTGTACCAACAGAAGTTTCTGTGGTGGTTAATAATATACTGGAGCTTCAATGCGATGCGTCGGGAATTCCTCCACCCTCCTTGACGTGGCTGAAGGATGGACGTCCACTCCCACAAACAGACAGCCTGCGACTACTTCAAGGAGGAAAAGTTCTCCGCGTGGCCTCAGCACAGGTCACAAATTCTGTTTTTCTTTAACAAGCAATCTGCTTGGGTCAGTCTAAACTATTCATAACATACATGCCACAATACGTTCTGTGTTTAACTCATTGACTCCCAGCCATTTTCACTGAAGCAACCTCCTTTGCTCCCGGCTGTTTTACTGAATTTTGACTGATTTTACATACATCTACTGCATGTCATGATTGAGAAAAATTGCAATTCTTTCTCCCAGCTGTTTTACTGGATTTTGACTGATTTTGCAAGGCCCACAGAATATTGCATTCTAGTGCTATAAAAACATGGAACCTAACGAAAGATTAAAGTCTCTTCTTTCATCGGGGAAAAAAAAGTATATTTCTATCTGTTTCCGTTTTGCAGCAATTAGCATTAGAATATAGCTAAGTTTCATCATTATTCGCAAATCTAATTGGAATTGTGAGTTTGAGCTTTTTTTCCAACATGGCCTGTTTGATCTCTTATACTCTGCTGTCACCTGCTGTGTAATAACTACCTTTTTTTTTTTTTCAACCGTTCTTTGCAGTTGAGAGGCTGCATAAAAGCCTTCTGTATGCTCTAACATAAAGAAAGCATAAAAACCTATAAATACGTCTTTGGGACACAATACATTTAAAATAGAACGTGTGTCTATGTTTTTGGAAGCAAATGAGTTAATAACATAAAACATATGTTCAAATGTTAATTCAGTTGGAGGATACTGGCAGATACAGCTGCTTAGCCAACAGTCCAGCGGGCGATGATGACAAAGAATTCTTAGTGCGAGTGCATGGTGAGTAAAAAAGGATGATACAGTGTAAATGATGGTACCGTGACCCTTCAATTGGGCTGTCAAATGTTTAAACTTAGCTTTGTTTGTTTGTTTGTTTGTTTGTTTGTTTGTTTGTTTGTTTGTTTGTTTGTTTGTTTGTTTTGTATTAGTCCCCCCTAACATTGCAGGAGAGAGTTCTCCTCAGGATGTATCAGTGCTGCAGAACAGACAGGTGACTCTGGAATGCAAGTCTGATGCTGTTCCACCTCCAACTCTAAGCTGGCTCAAAGATGGACAACCATTGCAGGTCAAGAAAATCTGACATTTTTTTTCCATTTGGTGCAATGACTTCTCCTGAGTTCTGCGCGTTAATGACTTTTGACCATTGTGTAGGTGTCTGCACGTGTGCGTGTTCTCTCAGAGGGCCGCTATTTACAAATCAACATGGCTGGGCTGAGTGACAAGGCTCAGTATACCTGCGTGGCCAGTAACATCGTTGGCAAGACCACACGCGAGTTTAACCTGATTGTCAATGGTAAAAGTAGTTATTAACGTATAGACCAATTTAGAATGTTTGTAAACAAGACATGCCAGCATGCTTCCGGGTGGTAGAACGCAAGTGACTCCAACTAATGTGAACTGAAACAGTGGTAGACGCTGGCACTACATTGCTCTGCTTTTGTCAAATGACATGTAAGGGTTTGTTTACTTGCGGTGCAATCGGAGAATGCTTTGCCTTTTGCCACCTGGAAGAACGTGTTGATGTCATGTATTAGTAGAAGAATGATTCAAAGAAACTGTATCATAAGACTTTAAAACAAAAAGAATAACAATTTGTCCCTTCAGTGCCCCCAACAATCAAAGATGGCCCTCAGACAATGTCTGTTCATAATAATAATCCAGCTGTTCTTGAGTGCATTGTAAGTGGTGTGCCAGCACCTCGGGTCACATGGAGGAAACATGGAGCCATATTGGCTGGAAATAACCCCAGGTACAGAAACAATTTCTCTAACTCAAAAGTTACCCTTCAAGTGGTGATTTTTGCATTTTGAATCCTCATGAAAATTTGCTCCTTTTTCATTCATGTCTGTGCAGGTACACGTTTATGGATGATGGCTCGTTACACATCCACTCTGCACAGGTGACCGACACCGGCCGCTATTTGTGTATGGCAACAAACTCGGCTGGGACGCAACGCAAGAGAGTAGACCTTGAAGTATATGGTGTGAAATAAACATGCAAAGACATCATCAATAAGCTAGTAAACAAAAAACTAAAACATTTTTGTATGCTCTGTTTTTTCAGTACCTCCTTCTATTCTTGAAGGACGCACCAATGTGACGGTTACGGTCAACGTTCAGACAACCCTCGCTTGTGAGGCCAGCGGCATACCCAAGCCTTCAGTCATCTGGATGAAAAACGGACGAGCAATCAATACTGACCAGAACCAGAATATGTACAGGTTGATTCAGGTTTTTCTACCGCTCTCTTTTATTATTGGATAATTCAACCAAGGCCAGTCTTACCAAATAAAAATAAAAATTACATACTATACAATGTGATGATGCTTTTTACAAATTACATTCGAACAATACGGTGTTCTCCTGCTATTCAAGAGGGATAAGGGCTAAATCTGTAATTGACAGCCCCTAAAAACAATTTTATAATTTCCCAAAGCGTCCACCAGATGGTGACAAAGCACTATATTAAGCCCCTTAATTAACTTTAACATGCAGTAGTTTCTTGACCTGCGATTGATTGGCTGGCGACCAGTTCAGGGTGTACCCTGCCTACTGCTTGAAGCCAGCTGGGATAGGCTCCACCCCCCGACGACCCTTGTGAGGAGTAAGCGGTCAAGAAAATGGATGGATAGATAGTTTCTTGACATACAAGTTAAATTGTCGTGTTTAAGGTGTGGTTGTGGACCCAAATGCAGGTCGAGTAGGTAGAGGTGAAGTTTAAAAAAAACAAAACAAGTTTAATTAAACAAAACAAACACAAACTACAAAAGACAAACGTAGCAAGACACGGGGCAAATAACTGGCAGCATGACAGGAGGAAAGCAACAATGAGTCAACACAGACAGAAGGGAGACAAGAGACTAAATTCACACACGCTAATTGACACGAGACACAGCTGGGCAAGACACAAGTGGCAGAGGGTGCTGATAGGTTGGCACACGAGGAAGTCAGGCAAACACAGGTGGGCAGTACAATGCTTGCTGAGACAATGGGAGACACACAAGGAAAGCAGAACATAACAGATCATAAGAGAAACTTAAAGGAACATGACAAACTCAAATAAAACCAACTCAAAACTCAAACCCTGACAAAAGCAAAAATAAAAAGCAAATCAAAACCCAACCCGAACCATGACATAAATAATAAGTAGTTATGTCAAAGTTAAAGTGTTAACTCCTGAATTCATCACAAAAAAATTATCACATTAATCATGTATTAATGCATATTAATCCATCCATTTTCTTGACCGCTTATTCCTCACAAGGGTCGCGGGGGCTGCTGGCGCCTATCTCAGCTGGCTCTGGGCAGTAGGCGGGGGACACCCTGGACTGGTTGCCAACCAATCGCAGGGCACACAGAGACGAATAACCATCCACACTCACACGCAGGGACAATTCGGAGCGCCCAATTAACCTGCCATGCATGTCTTTGGAATGTGGGAGGAGACCGGAGTACCCGGAGAAGACCCACGCGGGCACGGGGTGAACATGCAAACGCCACCCAGGAAGGTCCGAGCCTGGACTCGAACCGGAGACCTTAGAACTGGGAAGCGGACGTGCTAACCACTCGACTACCGTGCCGCCCTGCATATTAATCACACTATTAATTTTGTCCGCAGATGATCCTTTAGCTGACAGCGGATTGTTACGTTAATGCTCAAATACTGCTTGTGTTTGAGCAATAAACATAACTACATGCATGAAGTAAAATTATTTAAATAAATGTTTGCATATGACATTCAGAATATTTGCTTTTGTCAAACTATTGGGGTAATTTTTTCCCCATTTTAAATTATGCAAATACGTAATTAACTGATTAGAAAAAGGGGAGAATTTTTTTGAAGACATCCTCATGAAATTAAATGTAGAAAGAACACACAACATGTGCTCTTTAAATTTGGCAAGAAAAAAATGTTGATTAAAAAGCCTTTTTAATGAAGCGATTAATCAAAACTCTAAGATGTAATTAATCTGGTTAACAAATGTATAGTAATCGTTTGACAACTAATAATAAGTTAAATAAATAAAACAGGGCCTTCAGCGACTAGCCAAGTTTTTCAGAGAATAACAGCAGATAGGTTCAACGGAAAAAAAAATCGTGCATACCAAATTTCCTTCCTGTTTTGACATTTGTAGGTTGCTCTCATCGGGTTCTCTGGTAGTGATCGCACCCTCAGTGGAGGACACAGCTCTGTATGAGTGTGTTGTCTCCAACGAGGCAGGGGAAGATGCCAGATCCATCAATCTAACCGTCCAAGGTGAGTGGCATCATGACTCCTTCCATCTTTATGTTTATTAACGTCTGAACAATATTGTTGGGTGAATTTAAGTAGACATAAAACTGCTGTTGTCTTTCTAGTCCCTCCATCAGTAGCTGATGAACCTACAGACCTCGTAATAACTAGATTGTCCCCAGTGGTCATTGCCTGTACTGCCTCAGGCGTCCCTGATCCCACAATTCATTGGAGCAAAGATGGCATCAAGATGCTCAAGCAGGGGCAAGGATACAGGATCTTGCACACAGGTCAGTGTTGTCATGGTTTTGTTGGTATGCATTTGCAACAGTCTTCATATTTTCCCTTATATGAATATATGGTGAATATATATATGGTGATTAAGCAATGCTTAATCAGACTGAATTGATATGTGACACTGTGTTCAGGTCAAGTAGAAATAAGCTCAGCTGAGCTCAGTCATGCAGGACGCTATTCATGCACAGCTAAGAATGCTGCAGGCGTTACTCATCGCCACGTGCAGCTCACTGTACAGGGTAAGATGTTTTGAGCATATTAGCTTTGCTTGCATCTTATCACATGGCTTGTTCATCTTTTCCATCTATTTCCATAGAGCCTCCAGTGATTCATTCCCACCTATCCACCCTGGAGGTGATCCTCAATAATCCCATTGTGCTGCCCTGCAAGGCCACGGGCTCACCTGGGCCGACAATTACTTGGCAGAAGGAGGGCATCAACATACATACCACAGGTCCGCCACCACCTCACCTATTTGTGTGTCTCTCATTCACTCATTCACTCCCAGCCATGTTCACAGAAGCAATCCCGTTCGCTCCCGGCAGTTTTACTAGATTTTGACTGATTTTGAAAGGCCCACAGAATATTGTGTCCTATTGCTATAAGAGCATGGGACCTATCAAAAGAAAGATTAAAGTCTCTTCTTTCATCAGGAAAAAAAGTATGTTTCTATCTGTTTCCGTTTTGCAGCAATTAGCATTAGAAGAGAGCTAAATTTCATCAGTTTTCACAAATCTATTTAAAATTGTAAGGCCCCCTGCTCTGCTGACATCTGCTGGCCGTTTGTGTAATAACTACCATTTCTGCAACCGTTCTTTGCAGTTGAGAGGCTGCATCAAAGCCTTATGTTTGCTCTAGCATTAAAAAAAAACAAAAAAACGTATAAATACGTCTTTGGGACACTTAAAACATAAAAAAAACATATTTACACGTTATTGGGAGCAAATTAGTTAATCACGTGTGATCACCTGGTCAAGAAATGTTTCATGTTTTCCCATAGGTGGAAGTTTCACAGTGCTACCTAACGGAAGCCTTCAGATCACCAAGGCGTCCGTCTCCAATTCTGGAACTTATATATGTGTGGCTCAAAACCCAGCGGGTACTGCTTTGGGAAAGACCAAACTCAGAGTACAAGGTAAGTTTCAGCAGCTCAAGTTCTTTGTAAACACATGTACAAATTTATTTCTTTATTCATTTAACTGTGGAAAAAAAATAGAAGAGTGTAAGTAACAAATACAGAACGAAATAACCAAATTAAATTAGACATTCAGTGATCCCTAGTGCCATCTAGTGGTCAAAGAATAGCATTAGAAGACTACGGTGGCTCAGAGAGACCATATTTTGCAAGCCTACCACCAATTCTGATTTTGCGTGAGCAAACGATCATCCCGGCGAGCGACGGCGACTTGGCAGCAGTTGAGAAGCCCGGCGAGCGACGGCGAAAGTCCGTGCGAGCCGGGATAAGTCGGAGCAGATAACGAGCGGCTAGCGGGAGGCGCTACTTGTAATAAAACAACAACAAAAAAAAGCTAGTAAAATCTTGCAAGGGCAAACAGAAAGTGACGAGCGACGGGCCCAAATCACGGGAGTTAGTGACGACCACCTGCAGGCCCCAGCTGTGGAAGGTAAGCTGCGGTCAACCCATTGGGTCCTACACTCGATGCAATACCACCCGGGCTAACTACATTTGCAAAGTTGTTCTTTGGGCATTCGTAGCAGGAAGATGGCAGCTCTAGTAAGGTGAGACTACAGCCATATAATATAATTAGTGATAAGTAGACCTACGATTAGATATATTTAAAAAATGTATATGTTTAGAAAATGGATGGATGGATGTGTATGCAGTACAACATATTTTTTTCGCATACTATTGACATAAAAAGTCGTTTTTTTTTTTTTAAATGAATGAATTAGTTCACCACTAGATGGTGCAAGAGATCACTGAATGTCCCTTTAAAAAAAAAATCGTGAATGAAATAATATAAAAACGAAAATGCTTTTTAAAAAATGAGGACTAAAACTAAAACTACATTTTACAAAAATGTTTACAAAACTAACAAACTAAAACAAAGGACATGTTTGCTGTAATTATAGTTCATCTTTGGTAATTAATTTTAAAATAAATAATAAATAAATAAATAAAAAATGTGATTTTAAGTATATTTATTTCAATATTAACCGGAATAAGGACATTTGAAAGTGTGTCACACAGAAGTGACGTCATCAAGGAGCAGCCAATAGAAAAGCACCTTCAGATGACATCTCTCCATAGCGACAAATTTTGCGTGCTTGATTTTTGGCTCGAATGAGTCACCTCGCCTGCTTTTCCATTTAACTCCAAATGCCAAAACACTATGTAAGAAATGTTACTTTTTTCATTTTACCGTGGTGTTTATTATTAAATATTGCACTCAAGTTATACACATTTTCCTAAAATGAAAACTAATACTAAAACTAAACATTTTTTAGATAACTAAAACAAAGAAAAACTAACAGAACCCCCCTGAAAAAAACAACTAAATTTAACAAACAAAATAAAAACTAACTAAAGCGAATATTCCCAAACTATTAATAACCCCGCTATACACACATCTGATATTATCATTACCCTCCCCAGTACCTCCAGTCATCAGCTCCGGACCCCAAAAGTACCTGGCCCCTCTGGACTCTTCCGTGACTCTGCAGTGTCAATCGGATGGCGTCCCCCCGCCTTCTATCACATGGCACCAAGACGGGCAGCCCCTGGCGGAATCTGTACGTCAGCGGGTGCTCGCTTCAGGCTCCCTCCAGATCGCGTTCGTCCAGCCGGGCGATACGGGAAGATACACTTGCACCGCTGCCAATACTGCGGGAACCACCAGCCTGGAAATGAGCTTGACTGTGCAGAGTGAGTTTTCATAAATACAAGCAGCATATTGTCTTCTATTATATTAATCGAATCATCATTAATTAATGTCTCCTTTGCAGTCCCTCCCTCCATTCTTGACTTCAAACAAGAAGTAGTTGTGGTGGAAAGTAATCAGGCCCAGCTGGCATGTGTGGCGAAGGGAGTCCCACAGCCGACCTTGTCCTGGGAGAAAGACGGTGTACTTTTAGGAGTGGGATTAGGAGAGTACACCATTTTGCCCTCTGGGGAGCTTGTTATTGATACAGCTCAGGTGAGGACTACAACTCTGTCTTGTTTTCTCGTGTGAAATATAATATCCTCCCTCCTTTTTCACCAACGACATCAGCCTGGTGATGCAGGTAGTTACACATGTGTTGCCACCAACGAAGTGGGTCACGACAGTCAGACAGTGAGCTTGTCTGTTCACACCCACCCTGTCTTCACCGAGTTGCTTGGAGATGTCTCCCTCAACAAGGGCGAGCGCCTCCTGCTGGACTGTGCAGTCAGTGGGATCCCCCTCCCCAGGATCACATGGGTCTTCAACAACAACATCATTCCAGGTGCATCCATTGATTAGCAAAATTACACCATATAAGATTTTTTTTTTAATTCATTTTTTTTTAATCAGTTAAAAAAAAATTGAGAATAAAGATCATAAACGCATTTCGACTCATGAAGGCAGCAACAGAATGCTGTAATTCAACAAAAGGTGCCTCTGACAAATCTAATATTGGGGTCTAAGGAACTGAGTGATGAAAGAAAAAGGGGGTCTTCAAAGCAGCACATACCGTCCACTTCTTAAAAAATTGTGACCACCCCGCCACAGCCCTCCGCGCCCCTGGCCCTATACTAAGAGCCTACGAGCTGTACATGTCTAATCTGTATTAGACATGTACATGCTGTTTAAAAGCTTGCACGGCGTGTATGGACTATCCAGTAATATATAGAGATCAGTGGACAGTGACCCCTGACGTTCTCAATACTATTCTGGGTGAATGGTTTAAAATTCCCGCATTCTAAATTTTTCCAAGAACAATGGCAGCGGTTATAACTGCAAATTCATATACAATGGACCTCTGCATGTGTTCTGGCACCCGCATACTCAACTATTCTATATTTTTCAACATTTAACTTTTTTAATGCAGTTATAATCGGCGTCAATTAAATTTGGATTTTCACTTTTCACAATCAGGCCCCATCTTTATTGCCAGCGGGGTCAACTGTATTTTTCTAGTGTTCCTGTTTGTGTGATAGCCTGATGTTTCAACACTTATTTTATTTTTCCCACCTACACCAGGGTAAGGACCGTGGGCCGGATCAAGCCCGCAATGGGGTTTAATCCGGCCTGCAAGATGATTTTGTAAAGTAAAAAAAAAAAAAAAAAAAAAAAAAAAGAGTAATGTCGGACCAATTAATCAGCCGGCCACAATCAACGCATCTAAATTCGTAATTTCACAAGCAAGCCTCAGATGAGCAATGCAACTTGTACACGGAATTGCTCTGAATGTCATTATTTTAAACACAATTTAAAGTTAAAAAAAATAGATAAATAAAAACATAAATCAAACACAAACGTGCTGAATAAGACACACATTCAACTACATGTATGACAAGGATTAACGTTCTTATAACTTCATTAACGACACAATGTATTCAGTGAGCAATATACAGGTGTATGCAAAATAGGGAGATATAACACGCCTGGCACTCATACGGACAAAGTGTTGCACCCATTTGCATTTGTGTTATTTTTTTGGGACAATATTTTGACAGTTGCGCCCCGCAATTTAGGGCTGGCCCACAAATAGCGAAAATCTGCGTGTAATTGACGACAGTGTTTTAAAAAAATTATATACAATGATTTTACCAATCCGGCCCACTTGCAAATATATTTTCCTCCATATGACCCCCTGCTAATATAAGTTTGACACCCCTGACCTACACAGTACATTTTATTCTAAAAAGACTATATTTGGTCCCACTCTAAACAGAGTAAACTTCTACACTTGGAAGAGAGTAAAATTCTAAAAATAACAACGATAAAAGGCTCAAGGTTTGAGGAACAATCCCACAACCTTAAGCATGGAAGACAGCCACTCTACCACTTGAGCTATGGGTCAGTGGTTAGGTTGGCTGTCTCCCAACCTGAAGGTTCTGTGATTGTTCCTCAATTGTTGAGGTTTTTTTTGTTGTTGTTGTTGTTTTTTGTTTTTTTTAAATAATATTTTACTCTCTTCCAAGTATAACGTTTACTCTGTTTAAACTGGGACCGAATATAGTCTTTTTTTTCAGAGTGTTTACACTTGATCAAATATGTGTTGAAATAAAAATCAAAAATAATGAGCTTAGATGAATGGTTCATGTTTTACTTTTATAAAGTTTTCATTTTCATTGAGTTTTGACGATTTTCTCTCGTTGCTTCTGATGCACTGATGCTGTAGTTCACTATGATCACATGAGTGGCCACAGTGAGTTGGTGATAGAGAGAGTGAGTAAGGAAGATGCTGGCACGTATACCTGTGTGGCAGAAAACGCCGTTGGAAGCATCAAGTCGTTGGGTTTTGTCTACGTCAAAGGTAAGACGACATTCATCCTCCTTTTACGATTACATCTTAAAACTTTACCATTACTTTTTTCCACTCGTTTTACATTTCAGAGCCTCCCATCATCGATGGGGACCTTCACTCCAACCGTATTGAACCTCTTGGCGGCAATGCCGTCCTGAACTGTGACGTCCGGGGAGACCCGCTTCCCACCATCCAGTGGAGCAAAAATGGAATAAACATACCCATCAGCAAGCGCGTCCGTCAGCTGGACAACGGTTCTCTGGCCATCTATGGCACCGTGGTAGGAAAGCACTTTAGATCGTGCGTGTCGAATACAATTTAACATTTCCTCAGTTGAAGTGCATTTCGTTTTTGACAAATTGCTTGTGTGGGTTTGAATTGAATTTTTCACAGGTTGAAGATGCAGGCAACTATTTTTGCGTGGCGACAAATGATGCCGGTGTTGTGGAAAGAAGTGTGACGCTGACTTTGCAGAGTAAGTTTTGTGTGAAAATCATTTTCAGGACTGACCAATAGAATCATGTGAGCTGAAAATCACTTGCATCCGTGTTATTTTCCAGGTGCGCCCACCATTATAGTCGAGCCTGTAACAACAGTGGTGGACGCTGGCACTACATTGGTCCTCAACTGCCAGGCGGAGGGGGAGCCTACCCCAGTGATTGAATGGTCACGCCAAGGGCGCCCTCTTTTGGGCAGCAACCACTTCTCCTCTTTATCTAATGGGTCACTTAGGGTAAATAGTGCTCAGAAGGAGGACACAGCTGAATATGAATGTGTGGCAAGAAACTTACTTGGATCAGTACTGGTTCGGGTTGGGCTAACTGTTCGAGGTAAGTCCTGTAATACTCGTAGGCGTACATATATGCAAAAAGCTGATAATTACATTTTGTTTTTGTTTTTTTCCAGTTCACGGAGGCTACTCTGAGTGGGCGGAATGGGGCCCTTGCAGTTCAACATGCGGGATTGGTTCGCAAAAGAGGCAGAGACAATGTAACAATCCTCTTCCTGCCAATGGCGGACAACACTGTGCAGGATCAGACACAGAGACACGCAGTTGTCACGGGAAACCGTGTCCGGGTAGGGTTACTGTCAACTGCAGGTGATGGTGGTTGCTCCATGCAGGACTTGAGAAATTTGTACATTTCAATCTGTAGTTGACGGTAACTGGTCAGAGTGGTCTTCGTGGGAGGAGTGCTCTCGGACATGTGGTCATGGTAACAGAACGAGGGTGCGGACTTGCAGTAACCCGCCAGTTCAGCATGGCGGCAGGCCGTGTGAGGGGAGGGCCGTTGAGGTCATCATGTGCAGTGTTCGACCTTGCCCAGGTAAAACAACAAATAAGACCGTAATCCCAGTGAAAAGTTTTGTTCCACGTTAGCTAACGTTCGCTAAATGTTCGCCTGGAGTTGTATCAGGTTTTTCTTGAAGCAAGGCAAGTTTGAACATGAGGTGAACGTTGAACGAACCTTGATATGAAATCAACATTCACTTGTGTCGCAAATGTTCGCCCCTCGGGGTCACCAATTGGGGCGATGAGTTAAATAACAAAGACAAGGAGGTCAAGTCATGTCACTTGTGGGTCGCCACATTCTAACTCTTTGACTGCCAAAAACGTTTAATGACGTATGCTAAAACCCTAATAATGCCGCCATAAACGTTAATTGACGTCGCTAAGTTTACTTTTTTTTTGGGCCTTGTTATTGGCCTTGTGGAATCAAAAACACCCACTAACTGTGGCCAGCAGATGGCAGCATTGTATCTCTTTTCAATGGGCTCTCTATGTGGCAAATTACAATGAAACATAACTGCCATCATGAAATAGAACATTTGCGAGGATTGCGTGAATAATCAAAGCCTGTGTCACATTAAATCGATTTCACAGAGTGTCACTAAACAAAAAATATTAGTGTCAAAGTCACTGTTGTGCACAAAATGTATCTCTTCACAAAAAGCTTGTTTTCTCTTTTTCTCAATTTTCCCCTTGACGTCACTCAAATTACCTATTTTCAAATGGTGATTACTAAAGAACGGAATAAGGTAGAAACATACTTTTTCTTCTAATGAAAGAATGGAATGTGAGCTTTCATGTGGTACCCACGTTGTACATGTAGTAAAAGAAGAATATTCTGTTTGCCTCAAAAGATAAGTTCATGCTTGAAATCGGCCGGCATTGTCGGGGTTGTTTTTTGGATAAAGTTCGGCAGTCAAAGAGCTAATGATTGTTGGGAGCTCAAAATTCTGCTTTTGCAACGTTAATAATACTCAGTTTTCACATTTTTTTTTCATGCCAATATCAGTTGTCTCAAAGTGTAGATAGGACTTTAGAGTACAGTGTTACCTCGTTTATCGCGTGTGTTATGTTCCAAAAACTACCCACGATAATGGAAATCCGCGTTATTTATTTTTTTTAAATGCCCATTAATTGAATATATTTTTCTCATTTATTACATGTTTTTCCTCAATTGGTATGATTTTTACTTTATTAATTACTTTTTCATTCATCGTTTTTTTCCATTTACAGTCATTTTTTTCCATTAAAAGTGTTTTTTTTATTATTTTTTTTATTTACTTTTACAGCATAAGCACAGTATATATTTTCTATCTCCGGCATGCGATGTCATAGAGCGACGGGACAGACACCGTTGGAAAGGTCTCGTTGAGACGAATCTGCAGATGTATGTTCCCGGTCGGACGTAGGGTTTGAGAGATATGGCCGCACAGACATAAAAAAAATAAATAATAAAGCACACTGTTAAACAAAATAAAAAACAAGCTGTAAAAAATCGGCGAAAATAGCGACTGTTTTCACTGACGCAGTGTCAGGTGGCTGGGGGCCTTGGCTTCCTTGGAGCCCGTGCAGTGAGACCTGCGGAAAGGGTATGCAGTCAAGAATCCGCCTGTGCAACAACCCGCCGCCTGCATTTGATGGGTCACCGTGTGAGGGCACAGACACACAAACACAAGTGTGCAAGGAGAGACCATGTCCTGGTGAGCACGCTTTGCTTTACTGCATACAATAATGAAAATTGTAAAATAGTGAAATCCTTTTCCAGCCATTTACTGTGGCTAACTGAACAAATGTTTCTATTCACTAGTGGATGGGAAGTGGTCGTCGTGGGTGAGCTGGGGAGCCTGCAGCGTTTCCTGCGGGGGCGGCACCAGACAGAGAACACGCCTCTGTGCCAGCCCCAGCCCACAATACGGTGGCAGGCAGTGTGAAGGCAACGACGTGCACGTTGATTTTTGTAATATCGAGCCCTGCCCAGGTAGTTTTGCTACGTTGTTATGCGTGACAACAGTCTTGTGCTTTACTTATTTATCCTTTCATGTGTTCTGGATATCAGTCAATGGGAACTGGGGTCCGTGGAGCAGCTGGGGAAGTTGCAGCAAGACATGTAACGGAGGGCAGATGAGGCGCTACAGGACATGTGACAACCCCAGGCCGGCCAATGGCGGCAGAACGTGCGCAGGAGCGGATGCGCAAATACAAAGATGTAACACAGCCATGTGTCCTGGTGCGTGTTTGTAACTGCACTTGAATATGCTGTGTACTGAAAAGTATTATAAACAATCGAGATGTTGTTCATGTGAATGCATTTTGTATTACTGCAGTTGATGGCAACTGGGGACCCTGGCAGCCTTGGGGAGAATGCTCTGCTTCCTGTGGGGGCGGAGAAAGGACACGCGTGCGTCTCTGTAATAACCCATCACCAAGTAACAATGGCCGCTTGTGCCCGGGAGACTCCTCCCAACTGTCCAGGTGTAACATTGAGGCCTGTCCAGGTAAGACATCTGTATATGTATATCACATTATATCACATACATATGTATATCACATTGCATCTTGTTGCAATGACGAACCAAAAGCCTTTTTAAGTATTGTATGTCTTTGTCAGGTGGGCCACAGATGGCGCGAGGAAGCATTATAGGGACTATCAATGATATTGAGTTTGGCATAGCCATACTGAATGCCACCGTCATTGACACAACATCTGGTGGCAAACTCATCAAAGCATCTATTTCGAATATTCCGAGATCATTAGGTCAGTTATACAAACAAAATTGTCATTACTTGGGACCTGCCAAATGAAATGCCTCTCTCCTCTAACTTTCATTCAAGGGCCTTCAATGAGGAAGCTTATTTCCATCCTGAATCCCATCTACTGGACCACTGCGAAAGAAGTAGGGGAGGCTGTCAACGGGTACACATTAACCGGAGCTATCTTCAGACGAGAAACACAGGTGGAATTTGCTACAGGTAGATATATGCATCGGTGTAAATGTGAGAATTATCATTGGCGGGAGATCATTCAGGGTCTACCCCAAATAATTGTAATAATTACGGTGATTAAGAACTTGAACTTTCAAGATCCTTCTTCTCAAACATAGGTGAGATTCTAAGGATGACTCACATTGCCCGGGGGTTAGACTCTGATGGAACGTTGTTACTGGACATAGTCGTGAACGGACAAATTCTCCAACTGCCTTCACATGTTGATATCAGCATCAAGGTACACACATTACATTACACACACATGCCAATGTATTATCATTAGTTATAAAAAAAATTTCTATCATCAATTTGATGACATCAAATGAAGTTGTAAGGCAGGGGTGTCCTAACTACAGCTCAGGGGCCATTTGCAGCCCACTGTCCATTTTTTGAGTGGCACATACTCAAAACTAGCAGTGTGAATTACCTAGTACCTAGTGATTCGATCCGTATCACGATTTATAGGTCACAATTCGATTCGATACCGATTAATGCCGATACTATGTCACTTTTTTTTTTTTTTTTTTACTCAAATTTAGAGAATACTAATCAATAAACGTGTACATGTACACTGTAAGATTTGTATGAAAATGTATTTACCGGTATTTATCTGGCACTTTAGGCTTCCAGTATAACTGTGAGCCACTGTATTTAACAGGTTGTAATCTGTCATGTATGAACAGCATTGAAATCAAATCTAAGGCTTAATGATCCGTTAATATAACATTATTCCATCTTAAAGTGCCTTAAGTAAGACATTGTGTTGAATATATCCAATAAAAAGAGATGTTTAAAAATCGATTCGGCCGTATATTGAATCAATATGAGAATTGTGCGCTGTAATATCGTGATATATTGCCGAATAAATTTTTTTTAACACCCCAACTCAAAACATACATATTCCAGATTGCTTATTTACTTCCACATTACCCATATCATTCACCATTTTTTGTTATCTTATTTTTATTATACTGTATGTTTTCTTTCACCTACTGTATGTTGGTACAGTGACCTTGAATACCCTGGATATTATTATTATTATTATTATTATTATTATTACTATTAATATTATTATTATTATTGTTATTATTATTGTTGTTGTTGTTGTTGTTGTTATTAAGTCATTATTGTAATTATTATTAATTAATTAATACATTAAAAATAAAAGATAATAATAATAATAATAATAATTATAATAATAATACACAGAAATTAAGATTTGACAAGGCTTGTGTCATTTGCCTGTTTGGGTGCGGTGAAGAATGTCAATGTTCCTTGCATCCATCCAATTTTTTGCATAAAAAAAATTTGACATTATTATTATTATTATTATTAGTAGTAGTAGTAGTAGTAGTACTATTATTATTATTAAATCATTATTTTTATTATTAATGATGAATTAATTCATACATTAAAAATGTAAAAAAAAAAATTAATTCATAATGATAAATTTCTATTATTATTATTATTATTATTATTATTATTATTATTATAATATTTTACTTAAAAATTTATGAAATAATAATAATTATTATCATCATTATTATTATTATTATTATTATTATTATTATTATTATTATTATTGTTAAAAATAATTCTAAACAAGAATTAAGATTTGACAAGGCCTGTGTCATTTGCCTGTTTGGGTGCGATGAAGAATGTCAATGTTCCTTGCGTCCATTCCATTTTTTGCATTCAATTATTGTTATTATTGTTATTATTATTATTATTATTATTATTATTATCCAATCATTATTTTAATTATGAATTAATAATTTAATAATGAATTAATACATTCAAAATAAAAAAAATATTTAATTATTATTATTATTATTATTATTATTATTATTAGCAATAATAATCCATCCAATGTTTTTGCATTAAAAAAAATGGACACCCCTGTTTTCGGAGAAATGAAGATATGCTGTGTTCCTGTCAGGACTACACAGAAGACTACATCCAGACAGGACCAGGCCAGCTGTACGCGTTGTCCACACGCATGTTCAGCATTGACAGGGAGAGCGTGCCGTATTCCTGGAACCACACCATCTCCTACGACGTGTCCAGGGGAAAGATGCCCTACTTAGTGCAGACACTTCATGCGACAGCCATCAGCGCTCAGTATCACACCGTGGACGAGGTGCTGGAATATAGCATCCAAGCTCATATCAGCAAGGGTATGACAAATGACCTTGATTGACAGTCAAGACTGTCTTATTTATATTCTGCATCAAGGGATGAATTGACCCAGTCTCTGACCTATTATAGATTTTCTTAGTTTTGGTTCTTTACATTGATGCATGGATTTCTCTCCTTCATGATAGAAAATAAATCCCATGTTTTTCATTCCAGGTGATCGCAGCAACCAGTGTCCTCATGGGTTTACTTTGGTTTCTGCAGGGCCATACTGTGCAGGTGGCTATTCTTGGCATCATCATTGACTCTTTAGATATGGAATTTAACAATAAAATCATTTACATCATTGTTTATGTGCTGCAGATGAGAATGAGTGTGAAGTGGGAAACCCCTGTTCTCACGCATGCCACAACGCTATGGGCACCTACTACTGCTCTTGTCCCCGGGGTCTCACCATTTCAGCTGATGGCAGGACCTGTCAAGGTATATAACACTCACACATACGCATTGAATGTTTATTGTTGTCATCTCAGAGTGTGTCGCAACCCAAACGTTCGTCCCCACCAGATATTGACGAGTGTTTGCTGGGTGCCAACGTGTGTCATGACGGACAGGATTGTGAAAACACTATTGGATCATACCACTGCGTTATGCGCTGCGGCCGCGGGTTCAGGAGAACGGCTGATGGCCACGTCTGCACGGGTACAATAACACATTAGACACATCGATTCTTTGCATTCTGCTTCTTCCCAGTGAGGGGTGTACTTCATACATCTTTCATATTTTTTTTTGCTCAGATATAAACGAGTGCCAGGAGTCCAATCCATGCAATCAACACTGCGTGAACACCATTGGTAGTTATCGTTGCGCCTGTGAGCCTGGATTTCAGCTCAGGAACCGACGCTGTGTTGGTAAGCGTGCGTTTAAAAAAAATTGCATTGCTTCAATCAAGTATCCTAACAGCAATTTATTTACCTGTAGCTGTCTGTTTACACACCTATTCGGTGATTAATTTGTTAGTTCAGTACTGTACTGTATGTATAGTGCTATACATAAGCTAATCAATATCCAAATCACTTTAATATAATTTAAACATCAATAGTTTAGGATGAGTAGTTTAAAAAAAAAAAGCACCAGAAGTGCATGTGTACATTCAGCAAAGACGCCGTAACGTCCACTAACAAGTACGGATGTAACGATAAGGCCAATAATATCGCGATATCGTGATATTAAAACTGCCACAATATCGTCCTTGTCATGTTCACAATATTTAAAAGGAACACATCTGTTAAAAAAGTCAGGTTGATTTCCATTTGTGCAGTTCTAGCACCCTCTAGTGGCTAGTTTATTAGTGCAATTTAATTTTCATTAGGGATGTTTTGGCCTTCTATGTTTAAAATCTATGCTACATGTCAGATGAAGGGAAACCTTTTTAAATATCGCCAACTATCGCCATAATATCGTGATAATATCATATCGTGATGTTTGGATATCGTTACATCCCTGCTAACAAGCCAGACAGCACTTAACTCCTCCCCCAAATACCAAGATGTTTGCCTCACAGTCGAGATGCATCATTTCAACATACTTCCTTGACACCAATTACTACTTTCCTATCAGACAGGGCTTTGGTGCCAACTTTTTGCTTTCGCAAAAAGGCACAAAAACTGAGTATAGTCGAGTTTGGGTCCTACAGTAAAGCATGAATTCTTGAATATCTAACTATACCATAGGCGGGATTTCACTATACAGTAATTAGAAATTTTCAACCTTTTTTCAATGATGTACCCACTGTGAAATATTAAATGCCTCCTAACAAGCACAAAGCATTTTTGGTTGAATAACAGAAAAAAACTTCATATAGTGTTGTGTCATCATTGTTTGATTTATCAAAATTTGGAACTTTATTTGTATAGTGGTCTCTTGAACTGTTTGGAAATAAAAAGATATAACTAAAACAAAAAGAAAGAGAATTAAATTCTTTATAAATAAGATTTGTGCACATTAAAATGATCTTCCCTAACTGACCTCCTTTGGGGTCAAAGCAAAGATCTGTTCTCAAAAAGAAATTGCTAATGTAGCGATAATTGGGTCATCGTTTTGACTAAATATTTACATAATTTAATAATTATTTTTAAAGGATTTTTGCTCTCTGTGCCCTGTGATTGGCTGGCAACCCTTGTGAGAAAGAAGAGGTCAAGAAAATGGATGAATGGATGAGTTTTTGCATGGATGCAACGTTTGAAATGTTTTTTAACATCTCACCTTCCCGTAGGATTACATTTTGCCCTACCTACATTTGAGAATCACTGCTCTATCCCCACTAGTCTCAACACGGTATTCTGATTAATGTTGTCGAATATGAATTATATGACATCACATGACCATTCACAGCTCAGCTTGCTATTGTCACATGACCAAAATCAGAAAGCAGGCGAATCGCAATTGGCCGTTAGGCGCAAAGTATGATGTCATTTTCAGTCGACATCAAGTGGCAAAATGGCCGCCCCCGGAGATAGATTTATTTTTCTGGTTAATTCATATTCCACAATGCTGTGTTTAGACTAATGGGGGCACATATTTTATATTATTTTCAAGAAAATGTTTGACTTGACTTCCCGGTATTATTCCAGAACTGATGTTTCCTTTTCCCAAATGTCTTTGCAGATATAAATGAATGCAGACAGCGGGTTTGCCGCTCAGACCAGCAGTGTAAAAATACCCGCGGTGGGTATAACTGCATCGACCTGTGCCCCGGTGGTATGACCAAGGGTGCCAACGGGACATGTGTAGGTCAGTATTGTGTGTTCATCGTGCATGTAAGACATAATGTCGTTTGACTTACACCACTCTATATATTGTAGATATTGACGAGTGCCAAGATGGCAGCCATCAGTGCAGATACAACCAGATTTGTGAAAACACCAGAGGGAGTTACCGCTGCACGTGTCCACGCGGATACCGATCTCAGGGAGTGGGCAGGCCCTGTGTTGGTACGTATACACATGGAGCCTTCAAATGTCATTGAGCAGCTCACTTTGACTTGCTCATGTGCAAACATGTTGGGCTGAATTTATGTATTTTAGAAGGATGAATCAATCTTTTTTTTTTTAATAGGACGTGCTCATTGCTTGTGTTTGTTGTGAGCTGTAAACACATTTCTTTTGCTATCTGCCATCTTGTTCGAACATCACTGCTTGCTTAAACAACTCAAGTGCTGCAAACTGCCTATCCAGTAATGAATTCAGCATCACAAAAGGTTGAGAGATGCAATGCATGGGCCTTTTTTGCTTTGACGTAAAAGAGATCGGACATGGAAAGAGTTAAAGAAGAAGACAGTTGATGGCTCCAACCCAAGACCAGCACCTTTTCATTTACGTTGCTGTCACCCTTTCTGTCATCACTCTTTTACTCTGAACTTTCCCAACTCTGCTTCATAACAGCACATTCCTGCATGTGACATCATTAACCTGTCGTGTCTTGTAGCTGTCATCAAATTTCATTTCAATCACATTGTTGCAAATTTGACGTTTTGTTTTTTATAATTTGAAGGTCTTAGCTTCCAAACAACATTTTTCATTTGAGATTACAGTGGGGTAACTGATGTATCCGCTTTCCTCCCCCATCCTCATCTCTCCTTACATTTCTTTTATTTCTGTCCTCGTCATTTTTTTTTCCTCTCATCCGTCTCCACATGACCTCCTTCTCCTTTCCTGCTTTTTCTCTCCTCCTGGTGCTGGTCTTTCTTTGTGTGGAGGGCAGATATAAATGAATGTGAGCGGCTTCCGCAGCCCTGTGCCCACCAGTGTGTCAACACTCCAGGGAGCTTGAGGTGCACCTGCCCACCGGGGCGCCACCTGCTGGGGGACGGCAAGTCCTGCGCCGGGCTTGAGCGCCTGCCAACTTCTGAGAGTTACTCTTACGGCTTCCGAACATCCCAGACTTTTCCTGAGCGCCTCTACCACAACGTGGCCTATCACTCCTACAACGCCGACACGAGGGGACGCCACGGGGCCCGGAGCCCAAGAGGAGCTCCGATAAATCAGGGCCCCGAAGCTTGTCAGGAGGGGTTTGTGTCCAAGGATGGACGCTGCTTAGGTAACGCTAGAGAGTTGGCAGGGTTACGGAGAGAAACACAGTGCGGTTTTATTATAATGGTTATAATTCTTCAACAGGAAATTCATTTAACACTCTCTTGTCTTCACCTCACCTCACTCACCAATACAGATTCCAAAATAAAAGCTTACATGACAATATTGACGTGGAAGATGTTTGCATTAAATAGAGTCAATTATTGGTTTTATTTTTTATATATATATATATATATATATATATATATATATATAAACACACTCAAATGCCTAAACATTGAATGGAGTGGTATGACACCCCCCTTCACCCACACACAAAATAAGTCAACAATACCTTTTTTTGGTGCAAATATTGGCTGTTTGTTATGTAAAAGTTACGTTTGCACCATACTCCATCAATAAAATATTTTTCCAGGGCACCAAAAAAAAAAAGCAAAAAAAAAAAAGCCGTTTGCTTCTAATGAGCTTCATGCAGCACTGGTTTGAAATGATATAACATTTTGCTGCATCATCATAAGAGGTGCGTTTAGGATTTTGGCTACCGTATTTATCTACACCAGGGATGGGCAATTGGCCAGCAGGCCAACTACATTCTGGGGGGCTCCTTGATTAATTCAAAATAAATAAATAAATAAAAATAAAATAAATATAAATAAATAAAAGTGATTTTTTTTTTCTTTAAAAAAAAAATGTATTATTCAAAAAAACGCTGATGTAAATTCAATAAACGTTTTAAGTGAAAACTGGAAATTATGGAAAAAAGTGGGGAAAAGGCATAAAATCCAAATTGTGAAACAATATTGGAAAAAGAAAAAAGGAAAAAAAAAATCCTCAAATTTGTCAAATCACTACGAGATGGCAGATATGGCTTAGTTGTGGTGACACTGGGTCTTGTACTGCCCTGGATCACAACATGAATAGGCTAAATATAAAATATAAAATAGAAATATAATATAATATTATATATATATATATATATATATATATATATATATACTAGGGGTGTTAAAAAAATCGATTCGGCAATATATCGCGATACTACAGCACGCAATTCTCGAATCGATTCAATCGGCAGCCGAATCGATTTTTTTAACATCCATTTTTGATGGAAAAATATTCAACAAAACGTCTAACTTTCACACCTTAAGCATGGAAGAATGTTTTATTAATGGAACATTTAGCCTTAATATTTTATTTCAATGCTGTTCAAACATGAAAAATGTTGTTAAAGGTGTTTGTTACATAAAGTGGCTCACAGTTATAAGGTAATAATACATTTTCATACAAATCTTAAAGTGTACATGTATAAGTTAACTGAATGGTATTTTCTAAATTTGAGTAAAAATATCGCAACAATCGACTTGTAAATTTGTATTGGGATTAATCGGTATCGAATCGAATCGTGACCTATGAATCGGGATACGGATCGAATCGTCAGGTACGAGGCAATTCACACCCCTAATATATACATATACATATATATATATATACACACATACATATATACACACATACATATATATATATATATATATATATATATATATATATATATATATATATATATATATATATATATATATATATATATATATATTTAGAATGATGTGCAGGATAGGGCAAAACATTGGACTTCAAATAATAAAAAATTTAGTTGAGTTTTGTTAAAAAAATAAATAAATGAATAAAATTGGGAGATGTGTTCTTGCAATGTTGTTTTGTTCAACAGTTACAGTATGTGCCGTGCTTAAAGGGGAAGTCAACCTTAAATATTTCTTGACAAGAGTATCTTATATGTGACCTCATTAGTCTAAACATGACATTCTGATTAATATTGCATTTGTAGAATGAGTTATGCAGCAAAATCCAGCTGTTTTTAACTATCTCAGGGGCAGCCATTTTGCCGCTTGCTGTCAACTGAAGATGACATCACAGTTGCTCATGGCGCAGGCAACGACCAATCACAGCTCACTTGTTTTCTGAAGCTGAGCAGTGATTGGTTGTTACCTGAGACTGGAACTGTGATGTCATTTTCAGTCGACAGCAAGTGATTAAAACTGCTGGATTTTGCTGCTTAATTCCTATTCCACCAATGCAATATTAACCAAAATACTGCATTTAGACTAGTGTGGCTGCATAGAGCATATTATTGTCAAAAGATATGCACATATTTTGTCCTAATCTAAAATAGCATTTTTGACATAAATCAAGTTAGGGTGTTGATGAAAAATACAGAATCTAAGTTGCCCATTCCTCTTCTATACAGTAAAAGCGCAATACAGTATATGTTCCACTCCCCGTCTTGATGCACCACTTGTGTTGTGTGATATGTGCCAGATATCAACGAGTGTGAGGTGAGGGATTCGTGCCAGCATGAGTGCGTGAACACACCAGGAAGCCACAGGTGTCGTTGCCCAACTGGTTACCACCTGATGACCAACGGCAAGACATGCCAAGGTGAGAGTCATAAGGTTCAATGGCTGATAATAACCAGTTTCAGGGCTACCTCACTGTAGTGTATAAAATATTTGGTTGTAAGTTGTTTGTTGAATTTCCAGATATAGACGAGTGTCTTGAGCAGAACATCCAATGTGGAGTCAACCGCATATGCTTCAACATGAGAGGAAGTTACCAATGCATTGACACACCTTGCCCACCTAACTACCAGAGAGAGCCCACCACAGGGTAAATACACGTACACACTGTATATATGAGATCTAGATGGATTACAAAAATGTGTGCGATTTGTGTTTCAGGTTCTGTCTGAAGAACTGCCCTCCAAATGACCTCGAATGCGCCCTGAGCCCTTACGCTCTCGAGTACAAGCTCCTGTCGCTTCCGTTCGGCATCGCCGCCAACCAAGACCTCATCAGGCTGGTGGCCTACACGCAGGACGGGGTCATGCACCCTCGGACCACCTTCCTCGTGGTGGACGAGGACGTCACGTTACCGTTCGCCATTCGGGATGAGAAGCTCAAGGGGGTGCTGTTCACTACGCGACCCTTACGAGAGCCTCACACGTACCGCATGAAGGTGCGAGCTCTGTCCTACAGCGAAGACGGAGGCATCGAGTACCAGACCACCTTCATCGTCTACATCGCCGTCTCGGCGTATCCGTACTGAGAGCACTTTAAATGACACCGGACTAAAAAGGTGCATCCTCCTCATGCAACACCACTGGGATACATTGAGAGAATGAAATAAGAACATTGACTTGTCGAAGTGGATTTGAATCCAAAACGAGTCCTGACTATTTATTGGTTTTAATTCGTGCCCTTGTTTGTAAACACACAATGCGCACAAAGGTATGTTCATGTAATGGTCAAAAGTATTGGGACACCCACCCATGACAATGAAAGGCCACCAGTACCTGCTCTAGTGCATCCAACTCTGTTTAGTGTGCTTGAGGTCGGGAACAAGTCATGTCAGAACAGCCAAACTGTCCCCACAAGAATAAAATCATCCAAAACATCTTGATAAAATGAAGAATAATGGCTTTTGTTCAAATAGTCAAACGTTTTTACTGGAAAGGTCTTGAACATAATTACATTATGGAGAAGTTGTTTTTGTTATAAAGTGTGACTGCATGGAACAAAAGCACCCTCAGGTAGCAACTCATTCACCACTGTCACGCTGCATCATCCACCGATTGATGCAGAGATGTACTTTTTTTTTTTTTTTTTACTTGTACATTTTTTGTTACATGTATTGCTATTATACTGGATTTTTTTTTTTTTTTTAATAAAAATTGCATCACAGTGCAGTTAATGTTAACTGTTTTGAGAGTAAGTGACAGCATGGCGACCTTGTGGTTACATAACGTGGATGGCTGCAAGGGGAACAAAAACAAAAACAAATTCCACCAGCATTCATACCATTTATTATTTTTGTCAAAAAAAAAAAGCACAAACATAAAAAAAGGAATATTCCGTAAGGCAGTTTTTTTTTTTATACATCAGTTTGGTATGTCTCCTTATTTCCTCACCCTGCAACGACGAGAAATACATGAAGCAGAAGACAATCGAATAGTTCTTCTGATCATGTCAAAACAGCCTATACTGCATTAGAAAAGACATCTAGCAATTTGGGAAGCATAACTACCGAAGTCAAAACTGACTCAATTTCTGAGAATGAAAATAAAGTCAACTGTAGCGAAGCTTTGGTGGAACAATGAAGAAACTTCCAACAGTGATTTGAAATAAAGCAGCGAAATTAAAACTGTGGAGGAAATGAGTTACTATCTTTTTTTTCTGATATTTTCTCTAGTACACAAGGGCATCTAAGTCATTGAAATCAGCTGAAATGTTATCTAATTGTTTCATTTGGCAACAGATAAGCTCCACCTCATAAGGCAGACAAAACCTCAACAAGTTTCCCCTGGTTATACAAAATGTTTGGGATAATGATGAGAATGACAAAATCAATGTGCATTATATTTGAACTTAGGTACAGAACACACAAAATATACAAAAAAAGACGGGTACGGAAATCCTCACTGCAACGCCCCAACAATTTTTGAACATACAACCCAAATTTGCATCACCTATTATTGGTCTCGCTCATTAACCCAGATTGCTGATTTGACTCAAAATCTTTTAAATTTATAGTTGGGATTTGGTCTTGATGCGGTTGCAACACAAAGGAAAAAATCTATATTCCAGTTTGAAATTGGGGAGAGAAAAAAAAAAAAAAAACTACTCTGAGGGTTATTAGTCCTATTTGAAAAGCACCCAATAAACCGAAACAGGGGCTGCGTGTGTGCACTTAGTGACCAACATGACTGAGCATGAGAAGATAAATGTGCCCAAATTATTTTCGAACCTAATATGACCCGGATAAGATTTTTCATCTGATACAATCCCTTCACCTTTCCAATCTTCACTCTGATTTTCCTTGTAGTCCATATTCCATCTGTTACATCGTGTGTCTGTCAAACATTTGCTCCACATTTAGACCGTCTTCCTCGCCGTCAGCACTCGCACAATACAGCCTGCACCGCCGTAGGTCAGCGCCTGCAAACGCACAAAAAGGGATTTATTGATGTGACAGTTTAGGGTACATTTGTGTTTCTGAATGAAGCAAAACGGTCGGTACCTTTTCGTGCCACTGCAGGAGGACAGCGCTGCTGTTTTCCGATGGCCTCTCGAAGCCTTTGTAGATGTATTTCATCAGCAGGTCCACGCCGTTCTTGTCGAGAGACTGAACTCCTTTCTCGATGTCACTGCTCTTAAAGGCGCTGAGCACCTTCAGCACCAGACCCTCCGCGCGGTCCTGGTGACAGATTGGACAGACGTGGGAAGATGTAAACATTGGACTGGAGGACAAAATGGTAGATGGAAGCCGAACCCCACCTTGACATTCTGGTTCTTGGTGTTGATTGGTGGGTTCTTGAGGACCGCGTGTAGAGCTGCCATGTTGTCTCCTGTGCAGGGTCCGGTTAAGGTTATGACACATATTAATAAGAAAAAAAATAAACATGTTTAAATACAGTGACCAAAAAACTAGCTGGAAAACGTTTTCTTCATTGATGTGCTAAAATAAGAGTACATTTGGAAAGGCTGGTTTTGTGTTAAATCATAATAAAAATGGTTGAAAAACTTAAAAGAAAAGATTCTCCCATCTGATAGGCTGAAAGATGAGGTGGGCGGGGCAAGACTCTTAAAATGAGGAAGTGTTGCACTTTTATACCTTATAAGGTCTTCCATCCAATCATTACAAACGGACGCTTGCTTTGAAGCAGCATTTCGGTACGCGCACAAATGCACGGTTTATTTATTTATTTATTTATTTAATTAAAAGTAGTATTCACTCGTATATCAAGACTGAGTGATATAAACGCGAGAAGTATATAAAATGTGGGGACTCACTTCGAGCCTACTAACCAATAGCAGCCTTGTTTAATGGGGCAGAAATCCCTGGAATGTGACTGTCAGGCAAGTCTGGGCAGTGACTGGCCGCATTGTAAACGCCCGATTAGCAAGAAACACCCGCCCAAGCATACACTGCACGTTAGACAGCATTTCACCATGAAATACGAAATTAACATTTTCCACCCTATGCTTCACGTTCTAGCACAAAGCGGAACAATAACGTAAAGGATATTGTCTGATGAGGGAGTCCACCTCCGCCTCGTCGGGACCCAGCTGGTTCTCTCCTCCGTCCTCCTCGTCCACAAATTTGTTCTCGTCGTACTCATCCACGTCCACTCGCCTGAAGCGGGCGGACATGACGCTCTTCGACATTTCGGGAATGGGAAAAAAATGTCAACTAATGAGAATCAAAGAACGCTAACGTGAAAGCTTAATTTCCGGCCTTTTCGCAGTCAACTGACAAGCAGGAAGCTTCCTGACGTCCTCTCCTTCCTTGTGTGGCTTTTGGTTCCGCATTGTACGCGATCGCCGCCGTGCGACCAACTCGTGAAATTGCAAGCAGTCTCAACCGTGGCCGCTAGAGGGCAAGCACACCTTATAAGACGTGCCCTATAACGACGGCAACAACCTTTTCGTTTGACCCCATTGTTCTATGATGTGTTTATGTTGATAAATAAATGTTTAAAAAAACGACAACATTCAGAATAGAATAGAATAGAATAGAATGTCTTTATTGTCATTGTACATCAGATTTACAACAAAACTGGGAGCAATGCTCTGTTTGCTGCATGGCAGGAGGCAATTCAAATGTACAAAATAAAGCACAATAAAATATATCATGGCAAATTGTGGAAGAACAAGAACATTAACTAGTACAAAATCATGGTACACTACTTGCACAAACAGGTAAAGTGGTTCTGCATATTGCACAGTGGAGGTGGGAAGAAATTCATGGATTAAAAAAAAAAAAAAGAAGAAAAACTGCTGAGAGTTGCATGAGGTGATTTGCATTACAAGTAATTGCAAATATTAAGGATTATTATTATAGTTACAGTAATATCCATATTTCAATATAGTTAAAAAGAAGAAATCCAGTTTGAAGTTGAGGCAATTAACTCAACTCTCATCTTATGAATGCAATTTCCATTGAAATTGCATTTGAATGCTGAAAAGCTAAACTGAAATTCTGTGAAATTATTCGAATTTTTGAATTTTGGTGCGAGACTTGTTTGACTTGGTCAGGAAATGTGAAAAAAGGAAACAAATATATAAAATATCTCCAAATTTTGGAAATTTAATTGTGGAAAATGTGTGGATTTGGTGAACGTAATGAAAAGAGTCCTGAATTAGCTAATTTGAAGTTTGGCTATTTTGGATCATTCAGAAATGTAAAAGGAGGACGTAAATTTGTACAATATTGCTTAATTTGGAATTCTATTATGAAAGTGTGTAATTTCTGTAATGTGGGAATAATTGGAATGTGAAAAGCAGTTCCAAAGATGTTTTGAATGAGCTCAACACTTTGGAATGCTTTCAATTGGTCAGGAAATGTGGAACGAAGGGTGGGGGTTTTGTGAAAATTTGGGAATTTTAGTGTAAAAGGTGTGGAATTTGCTGACTATGTGAACTATTAGAATGTGAAAAATAGTTCACAAAATGTCCTGGATGATCTGAACAGTTTGAAGTTGGAATGAGGTTTTTTTTGTTTTGTTTTGTTTTTTTAGTAAAAATGTTTATTTCTGGGAAAAGTGGGAATTTGAATGAGGCAATATCGTATGCTGGAGTGTATGAATGGTCTGAAATGTTGAAAAATATGGACGGAGTAGTAAGGTGAAAATTGCTGGAATAATAGTTTAGTTTAGAGTTTGGGGTGTTGAATAACGTACTGTATGTGTGAATGTTCGTCAGCATTCATACACTACATTTTTAAATTGGCGAACCCAATTTTTACGTTAAAAATACTTTGGTTTTCGGTGTATACGTGTACCCTAAGGAGAAAGACTTTGAAAAACCAGTTGCAGATTCGGCAATATATCGCGATATTACAGCACGCAATTCTCGAATCGATTCAATAGGCGGCCGAATCTATTTCTAAACATCCAGTTTTGATGTAAAACTATTCAACAAAACATACGGATCGAATCTCCAGTGTATATGTACATATTTACTGATTAGTACTTTCTAAATTTGAGTAAAAGAAAAAAAAAAGCAATAATCGACTTACAGATTCGTATTGGTATCAAATCATCGAATCGTGACCTATGAATCGTGATACGGATGGAATCGCCAGTATATATGTACATGTTTACTGATTAGTACTTTCTAAATTTGAGTTTTAAAAAAAAAATCGCAATAATCGACTTACAGATTCGTATCGGTATTAATCGGTATCAAATCAAATCGTGATACGGATCGAATCGCTAGTGTATATGTTCAAGTTTACTAATTAGTATTTTCTAAATTTAAGTTAAAATAAAACAAAACAATAATCGACTTACAGATTTGTATCGGTATCAAATCGAATCGTGACCTATGAATTGTGATACAGATTGAATCGCCAGTGTATATGTACATGTTTACTGATTAGTACTTTCTAAATTTGAGTTTTAAAAAAATCGCAATAATCAAGTTACAGATTCGTATTGGTATTAATCGGTATCAAATCAAATCGTGATAAGGATCAATGTATATGTACAAGTTTACTGATAAGTATTTTCTAAATTTGAGTTTAAAAAAAAAGAAAAAAAATCACAATAATTTACTTACAGATTTGTATCAGTATTAATCTGTATCAAATCGAATCGTGATACGTATAAAATCGCTAGTGTATAAAAGTATAGTATTTTCTAAATATCACAATAATCGACTTTACAGATTCATATCAGGATTAATCGAAATCGAATGAAATCGTGACCTATGAATCGTGATATGAATCAAATCGTCAGGTGCTAGGCAATTCACACCCCGAATCGATATCGCTATATTCAGGAACTCTATGCAATGATTTTCCAATATCGTGTAGCCCTATATAATATTAATTGACTGGGATTAAATGGATATTTTCACTATGATTTAGGGATACCCTGATCCGATCACGTGATCGGAAATCGGGCCTCACGTGGTTGCCGACTCGATCAGAATTGGGCGTCGTCTCCCGATCAGGATTCGTCGAAAATATGTTATTTTAATTTAAATTTTTTAGAACTTTATTAAATGTGGAGTTGGGCGGCGCCACAGAGTGCCACTGCATTTTTCCACACAGTGCGTGCGGAAACGAGGAAAGGGCGCCGAGATATTTTGGAAGTAGAGATAGTTAACCTATTCACTGCCTTTGACGGAAAAAGACGTCAAATGATGCAATGCATTTTTGCTGGGCTGGCAGTGAATGTGTTAATAAGTTATTATTGGGAACACAACAGTCTTTAACGTGGAAAAAGGAGGCGATGCCACTTTAGAGTCTGGACAAGGGCGTCCAGAAATGGAGCGCGGCGCCTAGCCTAGCGCGAATTCGGAGGGTCGGACGTCCAAACGAGGCTGCCAAATACCGCCCGGCCTGGCAGTCTAGACTTCTGTGAGTCCAGAACCAAAGTCATGATATGGTGAGATGAAATACATTTTTGCTTGCTTGCTCTTCAATTGCAGACTTTTGTTTGTTGTCAAGTTGGCTGTATTTCTTTCCTTCCTAAAGTAAAACAACATTAGGTTAGCTCATTCATTTGAGTTAAGTAGCATGCTTTATAACGGCTACAGTAGTTGCAGCGCTGCTTTTGTGAATATATAAACAGATCTATACATCCTTTTAGTAACGTACATTTCCATCTTAGCAGTTGACTGTGTGTGCGTATGCGTCTGCATGCTGATTCACGGTGTGGAAATATTTGTTTTTCTGACTGCAGGTGGGTGGTCACTTACTGGTGATTCCTGAAAGCTCCTCGTCACTGCGCCACGGTTTTGAGGATTTTCCTGTTCTGCGTGAAACTGCTGTTTGTCAGAGCAGGAAGTGGGGGGGAACTTTCCACCTTGAACTTCAGCCAGCTAGTGAACTTTCACAAATTCTCAAGGAGTCATTAACATAACACAGAAGCCACAAATACATGCTTTTGATCCAACAAAACCTTCAGATTTAGACTACTGGGACGCTTGTACTGTTGCTATGGCAACAGTCACGGAAGCTAACTGTTTTATTCCCCACATATCTTGTGCAGGGGAGAATTATTAATTTCCTTATCTGCTCTGTCTAGACTTTTGTCTTCCTGCAGCAGGGGGAGTAAAAGTTAATATTATGTGTATTTGCGACACAAAGTATCGGATTTAATCATAGAGCAGGGACACACATATCGTGTTGCGTGCGTGGGTCATGAGTGTCCTCCCTCCTCCGTGAAGGTATTGAGGAGTGCCCCAGCCCGTGTTTTGCGCGTGAGTCAGCACATCAAAAAGTGAGGAAACAGGCACATACATGACCTTCACGTGAAAGCCCCGAAGGAATGCAGCATGCCCATCATCATCATCATTTCCTCTCGTGTAAGGTGCATTCCAGGTTAGACAAATGAGTTGACAGATGAAGAGCTAAAAGTTGCCCGTGTCTGCAAGCCTTCCAGATGGTCTCCGTGCAAGAGGAAGGGAAGAACTCCCATTTAAAGTGTCTTAAGCACTTAATTAGTTTTCCCACATGAAGAGAATTTCAGCTTATTAAACGGAGTAATGTAATGACATGTGTTGGGTGGGACATTCTAGGTGGTTTCGAGATTTTTGGAGGTTACTGTAACTATGGTTTGTTGTTCTGAGAACAATATTTAGATCATTATTAGGGCCCGAGCAGCGACCGCTGCGAGGTCCCTCTTGTTTTTGTAAGAATTATTCTTCTTCTCCGTAAACGATCGCATTTTTGAGGGCCTAAACATTTACGAAAACTCACCAAACTTTGCAGTCTCTTCGGGCCCGGCGAAAAATTTGATATTATGTCGTTGCCATAACAATGCGACTCTATAGCGCCCCCTAGCGTAGAAAAATAAAAACCAATCCCGGCCCGTTTGACCTAGAGCTACGAAAATTGCCAGGCACGTGTAGCACCCCGAGACGCACAAAAAAGTCAGTGGAAGCCATTTCCTAAAATGTACAGGAAGTGAGCTATGAATTTTTGAATGTCCAATTTTGGCCCATTTTGGCACATTCACTGTGGTCATACTTTTTCCCCCTTTGCAAATATTTTTCAGCCAGTTGACTTCAAACTTGCCGTGTATCATCTCAAGACCTGAGACAACAACTGGGCAAAATATCTTGACTTTTTTAAATACTATATGACGGGGGCGGGGCATAAAATATTGCCTTTAAAATTTCATTTGTCCAGAAAGACAAAATGCTGAATAACTCCCATGTACAAGCTCCAAAAAATCTAAAACTTCTCATGCAACTTAATAGTCACGGCCTGAAGACATCTATATGATACAATTCTGTTCTATATATAGCACCACCTAGTGGTAACAATAAATGTAATACTTTACGTTTTTAGCTACTGTGCCAAGCTCTTTGAAGGGATCCAGTTGAAAATTGGTCAGACAAGCCTTAATATGTTGATCATGCCCCACACCGAATATTGTAACTATTCGCCAAAGGGCGTGGCCGCTACGGTGACGCAAAGTCTGAAGATTTTTCGTGAAAATAAAAGCTGCATTAACTTGACCGAGATGATCCTATCTTCTCAAAATTTCACACATTTGATGAGAGTCCAGCCCTAAAGACATCTACTGACTTATATTTCATCTAACTGATAGCGCCACCTAGTGGCAATTTTTTTTCTTACGATGTTTCTTCTACGTTTTTCTCCAAACACGTTAACTGGACCTACCTCATATTTGCTCAGATGAGGGTTTCGGCCTTCATGATGTCACAACACGAAGTTTGTGATTTTTCGCGAAGCGCTGTTCGTCAAGAAAACAACACCAATTTTGAGGGCCTAAACCGGCACAGAAACGCATGAAACTTGGCACACACATCTGGCCTGGCAAAATGAGCGATATTTTATCCTGGATTGTGCTATTTTTACAAAAATGACTCAATAGCGCCCCCTAGAAAATTTTAATGAAGCAGCCCCGGTTGTACGTTTAAGCAAGATCTACGAAAATTTTTAGGTGTATGAGGGAGCCCAAGACCTACAAAAAAGTCTCTTGGACCCATATGCTAAAATGAACAGGAAGTGAGCTACGAATTTTTGAATGTCCCATTTTTTACGATTTTAGCACATTTACAGGGGGCATACTTTTGCCCACTTCTCCTACACGTTTCATCTGACTGACTTCAGACTTGACCTGGGCTATGTCAAGACCTGAGCCAACGACAGGGAGAAAAATCTTGACTTTTCTAAATACTATATGATGAGGGCGGGGCATCAAAATTTGTGTTTCGCAATGAAAAATGATATGCTTAATAGCTCTCCGGTACCATGCTCCAAAAAATCCCAGACTTGACATGTATGTTTATAGTCAAGGCCTGAAGCTATCTCTATGACAACATTCAGTTATATATGCAGCGCCACCTAGCCCTTGAGGCATGAAAAAAAAATACCCCACTTACGGTATTTTTACAAAAATTGTAAACTCATTCTCAGTGTGATCACGAAGTCATTTATGAATGTTCTTTTACTTTCCACCACTCAAAATATTCCCTGGCATCAGACCTAACCAAACATACATATTTTTGTTATTTAGTTTTATGTATTTTTGATAGCCTCTATGGACATTAAAAGCAATATCGTGAATGAAGGCTATGCTTAATAACTCCCAGGTACATGCTCCAAAAAATCCCATACTTGAAATGTATATTTATAGTCAAGGCCTGAAGGTATCTCTATGACAAAATTCAGTTATAAATACAGCGCCACCTAGTCCTTGAGGCATAAAAAAAAAATGCCTCACTTACGGTATTTTTGCAAAAATTGTAAACTCATTGTAAGTGTGATAACTAAGTCATTTATGAATATTCTTTTACTTTCCACCACTCAATATGTTCACTGGCATCAGACCGATCCAAACATACGTATTTTTTATTTAGTTTTATTTATTTTTTGATCGCCTCTATGGACAATAAAAGCAACATTGTGCAATCAGTACGAGCGATGATGTGTGTATAGATGTGTGTGATAACTAAGTCATTTCTGAATATTCTTTTAGTTTCCACCACTCAAAATGTTCACTGGCATCAGACTTTTCCAAACATATATATATTTTTATTTATTTTTGATAGCCTCTGTGGACATTAAAAGCAATATCGTGAATGAAGGCTATGCTTAATAACTCCCAGGTACATGCTCCAAAAAAAATCCCACACTTGACATGTATGCTTATATTCAAGGCCTGAAGGTATCTCTATGACAACATTCAGTTATAAATACAGCGCCACCTAGCCCTTGAGGCATAATATATAAAAAAAAAACAACAACAACACATATGGTATTTTGTACAAAAAATGTAAACTCATTCTAAGTGTGATAACTAAGTCATTTATGAATATTTTTTTAGTTTCCACCACTCAAATTGTTCACTGGCTTCACACCGATCCAAACGTATGTACGTTTCCATTTTGTTTTATTCATTTTTGATTGCCCCTTTGGACAATAAAAGTAACATTGTGCAATGAGTACAACGAGTGATGATGTATATATACACTTTTACAAAAAATACCAATCAGGGCAACTCATTGCCTAAAAATAAAAAAAGACGCTGATTTTTGCAGATCTTAACAATCACCAAAACCCATTGAGCTTGACACACTCATCACACCTGGCAAAAAAAAAAAAAATCCACATGTTTATCATGCTATTTTCAAAGAAATTCTGCTTCCAATGTGCCAGTACCCCAATGTGCAAGTACCCCAACGTGCAAGTACCCCAACGTGGCCCGGGCTGCGAGGGCCCTTTATAGCTGCTCGCAGCTCTAGTTAACCTTTGTATTTTTATAAAATAACACAGGGCAAACAGAAATAATTGGAAATTCAAAGCTTGAAGAAAATTACTGAAATTCCATCAAACATTTGTTGTATTCTCTCAGCATTTCATTTTTTAAATTAGTTAATAATGTCGTGATCGTTTGTAAATATTGCAACTGAGGTATCATGCAGTTGCTGCCAGTGTAAACAGTAGTCAACTGATAGCTATTTTACTACTGATTAATGTGAAGGTCTACCAGTTCGATACACGCTACTAAAAGAACATTACATGTTACTATTAAAAATGATTTCTCACAATATGTACGCGATATTAATGTTCATCAATGTGTACAGAAATGCTGCTTGAACAAGTTTAACTGTCCAGTTAGTTTAAATGTGGATTTTTTTTTCAAAGTAGGACTCACTTTTACTTTTATTTACAATTATTGCACAATATTACTACTTGCTGTTTGAGATTAATTTCCTTGTTTGTCATAGTTCGCAAAGGATAGATGAAAACATGATGCTTTTTTATGCAGCAAAGTTATATTGATATGGACTCTCAGCAAAAATATTTCAAAGGCGGGCATTCAATTTTTTAAAATTATATTTATTTTGTTTAATTCCATTAAACACAGTTGTCATTCAGCATCCATACCAGTTGATGCAATTCTGTACACCTAATACTTCAAAATATACCTATTGTAAATAATTTGCCTTTTTCATTTTACAATGTAAAGATTCATAATAATTAACAAATTCTAATAGGCTGACCTAATAAGTGATTACCAGTCATCTTGTGTACAGTATGTGAAAAGACCATTTGTTTACACATAACTGCGAATTCTGAAATACGTATTTAAAAAAAAACAAAAAACATAATTGCCAGTAAAAACCTCTCTAGAATATTCCCCTTTCACACTCATCTTCATTTAGCATTTAAAAAAAATGCAACTCAAGCAAAAGTAAAAAGTGAAACAATTCCAATACAACACATTTAGTGAACGTTTTGCGAACAACACGTTTGTCATTGTCATTTTGTTTTCTGGACATCTTCCAAAGCAGAGTGCCGCAACACGAGTACATCAGCGGTCTGAAGCATTTCAGTGTAAAATTCCACCGCGTTGCGTGTGCAGCCTTTGACCCCCTGCAGGTAGAGGTGTAATGTGTCAAAAGATTCCAGACTTCCACTGCTGGAGGTGTAGTGTGTAAAATTCCACTAATTTACGATGCCATCTCACAGCCTCGCCTTCCCTTCTTCATCTGACTCGGGCACCACTTTGAGGAGCGCAAAAAAGCCAGTCAGATTGAGGAAATGGCCGCCGGAAGACAAAGATTAGGCTTTATCTGAAACAGTAGCCTGAAACAACATAGTCAGGATAATAAACACACCTTTCGTCCTCATGTAGAGAGAAGTGGTGAGGACGTTTCTATGGTAACAGGTGTTGTTTTTGTACAGTGGCCCTTTAATATGAGGCACTCCCCGCTCCCTCCCTGTAGGTGAGTAAACAACATTGAAATGTTTGAGGGGTAGCACTTGACTTGTTTAGAAGTTACCATCAAACAAATGGTTACAAGCTCCGCTTGCATGATTTCAGTCAGGATTACATGTTTAGACGAGTCATTCCGCTGGTGGGGGGAAAAAAAAAAAGTTGTATATTGTTAAGGCATGATGAAGCTGATAAGAAGTTCAGCCAACAAACAGGTACAGTACACGCTTAGTTCTTACAGTGCATTCAAGAGTCAAATTTGATATCATCGTGTAGGTGAGGTGTGGAACGATTTTACTCAAGTAAACACGATACTAAGTCAAAGATGCAGGACTGTTAGATTAGTTGTTTCTTAAGCACAGAAAGAATAAAAATATGATGCAAAGGTTGCCATCCAGTCTCAGCCAGGGGGGAACTAAATATCAGCTGGTTCTGATCCGTGAACAGTTTTCCCAATATGTGCAAATGAAGCCAGGTGAAAAATGTCAGTGTGTTTCTGACCAGTAATCCTCACAGTTCTTTATAAATCCCTTTTCGGTCCAGTTCAGCAGTATGACACAGCAAAGTCATCATCATTTTCCAAAAAGAAAACGGGTTTAATCGAAATGGGAACAAAAAGTCAATCCAAAGAATTCTTCTTGGAGCAGGCTACTGGTCATTGTTTCCATGGCGATTCCAGGGTTTGGCGTGAAGATTTCTCTTGAGAAGCCTCTTCTTGGGGATCTCACTGAGGGAAAAGGGCAACGCCAGGTTTGAAGGATTCTCCTTCCGAGACACGATGCGATCTTTGATGGCGTCTTTAATCACCTACAGGGGGCAAATGGAGAGATTAGCTCCAATAGTAACAATAGTAAAGTTTTGTGTCATAGCAACATTGTGGTTTTTTGATGCACAATTAGACTTTCATTTCACTACTTATGACCAATGTTCATTTCACTGTAAATAACAAATCTGCCTACGTGTTTGGCCATGTTATGAGGGACAATATTCCCATCAGTCATTGCTCATTTCTCAACTGGTTTAAATAAGATTGCGGTATTAGGGTGACCAGAATGCTCAAATTAAACACTACAATTTCAGTGAATCAAATCAAATATACAAGAAATTCTCACCAGGAAGTATTTATAACAAATTTAATTGCAAGTCAATCTGGTGGCCAGTGGTTGAGTTATACTTTACCTAATGCTAAATGCTATCTTGGTTGACAGTTTGCTTGCCAGTCCCGCAATGAAAACAGTGAGCTTGATATACACATGGCCCAAACAACTGGCTTGCTGACTGGACTTCATTTATTTTTATTTTTTAATTAATTGAGATGCCAGGATGGGACTCAAAACTGGACTGTGACGTCTGGTCACACTAGTATTAATACAGAACATTTGATGATGATGATAATAATAATAATAATTTATTTTACCAATGTTATTCCCAGGTCCCATGTTGTAATTGTATGGCAAAACTACAGGTAAGAAAAAAAATATGAGACCACCCTTGTTTCTTCAGTTTCCTCTTCATTTTAAATGCCTAGTTACAGTACAAGTAAAGAAACGCACATTTGTTTGGACCAACATGTCAATGACAACAAAAAGAGTTTAATTTAAGAGCTGATCGAGACATTTTCCAAAAGTTTTTGTGATAATAACCAATTACATAAATAGCTATGGCATTATACTGCCAAAAACTGTGCTTTTAGGAATTCTGTTTTGTTTCGTTTTATTAGTCAATTATAGTCACTTCATACACTTTTAGTGGCAACAGACATTAAAATAAACAAGAAATTGAGGGGGGAAAAAACACACACACAAAAAAACAAACGGCACTCTCATAATTTTCCATGGCTGTATGTGCCAGCATCGTTTGTTTTAAGTTTTATTGCCGACCACACGGAATGCTAGCTTTGCGTCGCTAACAGCACGCCGCTCAAAAGGGGCTTTACCTATGCTCATACTAGTTAATGGATACACGTTTGATACAATTTTAGTGGCACCAGACATTAAAATGAACAAAAATTGGGGGGTTTGGGACCCACATATGGCACTGTCTTAATTTTTCCATTGCTGTATACACCAGTATCGTTTGTTTTCAGTTTGCTTGGTAAATATACACATAACACAATGCTAGTTTAGCGTCGCCAGACGCACAGAACTCAAAAGGGGCTTGTTGTCTATCTATGCTCATACCAGTTAGTGGAGCCATGTTCCCCTCTCTCATCTACTAACAACATTTCACAATATGTTATTAAACTGTGAAACGAGAGCTCTGTGACTCTAATGTAAAGGGAGCTCATCTTTTCCTCTTATGGGGAATTGGACCACAGGCGTTTTTTTGTGTGTTTGTTTGTTTGTTTGTTTTTTTTCAAAGCACTCTAGAAATAAAGTTGAGCTGAAACATTAAAATGCTTCCTGTGTTTTCACACAAGCTTATACGTCACAGGCTTATCTTTATCGCACATCTGTCTGGCAGCCAATGTCTGGTCAACAGCCAAAAACAGCCAAACAACCATATCTTCACTTGGTCAGCTTTTCATTTACAAAAGGAAGTATCACTGTTTGACGCAAGGTTATCAAGATGTGGACTTCTCACAGAGGCTTAAACGTCAAGTACACGTCACAACTATTGAGGGAGCATGGGAATATGAAAAATTGAATCCCAACTGTTGCTTTAAATGAGGAAAGTGTGGATTTTTAAGTGATGGTCATTGCGCCACATGTGAGTGCTCATTCAGCCCGGAAGTGACTCATTTACAGTCAGTGAAAGTCAGGATGCCCTCTCATAGTGATGCACTTGCACTTGATGAAACGTGTAGTAACCATAGAAAGTTTTAATGTTGCAACATTGGTGACAATGCAAATATGCAAAATATTCCCAATGACCACATTGAATAACGGCTACTCATGCAGCTCATGGAACTTGATGCATTGATATTTGATGGTTTCAGAAAGTATATGAACAGACATTTTGTAAAATAAATGAATAAATAAATAAAATGTACAATTCGAAGCCAGCAAAAGCCAGACTGACCTCCAAGTTGTTGAGGGTGTTGAACTCCATGAGGTCGTGGAGTCGAGTGTAAGCCTCGTTGGAGTACTGAAAATTGAACGTGGAGAACGGCGACTCGGGGTCGTCAAAGATGTCGAAGTCTGCAAACTCTTTCTCCTTCTCGGTCTCTCTTGGAACACCTACCGTCATACAATCAAAATGGGTACATCAGGAGCGACAAACTGAGCTAAATCACAGAATTGAACTGCAGTCGTTTTTTTTGTTGTTTTTGTTTTTTATTCAATTGTAATATCTTAATACTTTGCTAAACAAGAACAGCAAAATTTTGGAAAATTCTCAATGTGATGCATTGCAGGTCTCGAACCACATTATGAACAGATTATTAAATTAATATCCCTATTTGGGACACAAGTTATTGTATAAAATCTCACTAGATGGTACAGGTGTACCTAATGGAAAGCTGACGGGTATATCCATAAATTCATTTTTAATAGCATTCTCATTCAAGCTGCGGATGAGCTAGTTAGTCCAGCTAACTTTGGGCGAGAGGCAGCCAGTATCAACAAACAATCATGCACGTCCACATTTGACAATTTACAGGCTGCATTTAACAAAAAAGGCATGTTTTTGGTATCTGATGAAAATCCATGTGAGATTCAATCTTTATGTGCTAACCATTAGGCTATAGTTCTGCCCACTGAAGGATTATTTATTTTAATTTTTGTTAATGAACCACAAAGTTGACCCAGATCTCCTTTTATTTATTTAAATTTACTTGTCTTGAATTCAAGAATCAAAACTGATCCGTAAATGTGAATGTGAGTGAACGGTTATTTGTTTGTATGTCCCCATCGATGGATTGGACAACCAGAAGTATATTCTTACTGCTGCCATTATAGGACAGACGCATCCATGTGCGAAATAAATTGGCGCATGACACATCTGCGACTTTTTGAAGAAAATTCTCAGACAAAAAGCAATATGCAGGAAAAAATTTGCAGTTGGGAAAATTGAAGCAACCAATTGGAAACTGATTCAGCATTCTGTCTGGATAGCGTCCTTCACTACAAACTGGAAGTCCATTTATGGAATTTGCTGTTGGTAAGAGAAAAAAAAAAAGAATTACGTAACTTCCATAAACAGGCTGCGGAAGTATGTGGGCACATGGCTGACTGAACATAAAGAGGCACTAGAGAGGGGATGAGACGGAGATGAGGTGTGAGGATGTATAATGACATATGGCCTGTTTACACATAACTCTCCCACTGCACTGACAGATTCCCCACCCGCACCTGGCTCCTCAAGGAACCATCATTCTCACAAACAGCTCATAAAGCACACATGGACCGCCGCTGCTTCTGTCTGTGTGCGCAGGCAATTCCAGACGGCAAAATGTATGTGGGCTTAAACACGCATAATTTCCATCGATAACCACAGCGGCACTGAGCGCACACGTTTGAATAGTGAGCAATGGGGCACAACTGGCTGGCGAGAAATAATTACCTTTCCTCTAAAATTATCGCGTAACTTCAAGGAAGCCACGCCTCATGTGCCATTACGGTAAAATGCTATAACGGAATGGAGTTAGAATGTTTTTCTTTGCACAGATGCTGTGGAAAGCTCGCCATATGTACGCTCTTACCAGGCGCTTTAAACGTCCTGAAGTTGATATTCACCAGGACAAAGTGGATGACAGTCGGGCAGTTCTTTTCGCCTTTTTTGGGCTTGAACACGTAGCATTCCTTGAGGCCCTCTCGGTCGAAGACTTTTGGATCGATTTTCGGGAATGGAAGCTTGTTCATTCGAGCCCACTTTTCAGCCAACAGGAGCTCCTAATGTGTACATTTAAAAATAATAATGTGGTCTTATCAATTTGGGGTGCAATGGTACATTAAAAAAAGAACAGCAGGAGTACCATAGTGTGTGGCTAGCTAGCCTTATGGAACACATAAGTACAGTGTTCCCTTGTTTTCCGCTGGGGTTAGGTTAAAAAAAATTACACGAAATAAATGAAATCCGCGAAGTAATTAGCTTCATGTTTTACATTTATTATAAATGTTTAAGGCTCTAAAACCCCTCACCACACAGTTTATACACTTTTTTTCTCATTGAGGTGTTTACATTTTTTCACATTTATCTCGTTTAAACATTCTCAATATTCATATCTTCATAAATTTTATAAAATAGGTACATTACTGAAAAAAATGCATGCAAAATTCTACTAATAAAAATCAGCAAAACAGCAAGACCGCGTAAAGTGAACCGCGTTAAATTGAGGGAACAATGCACTGACATAACGCAGATGTCTACTACACTGTTTAAAAAAACAAACAAACAGATGGAGCACCAAAAAAATATAGTGAAATACCAAACTTAGTCTTAATTACTTCTCATAAAAATACATTTTTCCCCCATAATTAAAATACAGTTTGTAGTTTTAGCAAAATTTTGCCTTATTTTCAGGTTTATTTTAATATTTAATTAGAAATATTATCACAAAACATTTAAATTACCTAGAAATATAGTAAGTAAATGTATTATGAACAGTAATGCTTAAAATTACAGAAATGCCCTGCTGTTAGTTGATTTTTTTTCATGATTTTATGGAAAGAGTTTGCCTAATAATTACGGCCATACGTTTGACACCCCTGAGCTAGGACATTACAGTAATTGTTTTTATTTTCAATCAAAAATATTAGTAAATTAACAAAGAATTTAGTGTCAAATTACTAATTTTTACTATTAATTTCTTGGTCATTTTAAATGTCTTTCATTTCTTTTCTTTTCCATTTCAGAGTTTTAAAGTTGCATTTTACAGTAGAACACATGCTTAAATAACAGACAAATATTTGCGAAATTAAGATTCACCTGTGAATATATTTTAACAATAAATATATGTATTTCTAATGCCTTTCACTGTAAAAGAACAGAAATATTGTGATTTCACAATTATAGTGATTTCATGTTATTTTATTTTCAGCATAAGTCTATTTTTGAAAATTAAATGATCGTTTAAAAACGGGAAAAATCTGCAATTGAAATTCTGTTATTTTAGGACTTTTTTTTTTTTTATTACTGTGCGGCTGAGCTGTACTGCAATTGGTTATTGTATTATACTATAGTGTGTGGCTAGCTAGTGTTGTGTATTGCCAAATGCATAGCGCTACCCAACATGTCCGCTAGCTAGCAGCTCAGCTGTACTGTTTTTGTTTCCGGCTACAATAGCATATTGCTATATAGCACAAACCGCTTCTGTCTATGTTCATGTGGCTTCTCATATTATATGTCCAAATGTACTGTTACATCTCTAGTATGAATCTTTCTTGACACATAGTGGAGTCAGACCTTAAACGGGGGGCTGGAGTCACTCGGCCGTGCAGAGAAATCAAAGGAGATGATGAGATCGACGCTACGTTGGGGCCGCAGGATGAGCGGGTAGGGAAGGTTGTAAGTCAGGCCGCTGTCCACCACGTGGATCTTCTTACTCTTCACGTCCAGAGGCTCATAGATTCGGTCAAACTCATCTGGGTCTAAGAAGGCACAATTTACACAAACACGACTGGAATACATGCCTACTATAAGAGTAGCAGATGTGTTGGCATGGAAACACTAAACATTTAAAAATGAAAGTTGCAAAGGCCTCGATATTGGTGACCTTATGTTAATTAAACATGCTAAAAATAATCCAGTTAAAAAGCATAAAGCTATGCTAAATGGTAAAATAATGACGATGATTGTCCTTATCGACATTACCTGTGACAGCATCCACCTCCTCCTCCGGAGTACGTGCAGAGCAGATGACTCCACTGACGGGAGAGAAAGGGATGCTGGTGTTCAAGTTCAGACCCAACATGAAGTTATGCACCTGGTCAAATGAGGGAAGCGACAAGGTTACATTTCAATTTGTATATGGGCCTAATGACGATCATATTTTGATTTTGGTCACCTTGCCGGCACGACCCTCTCTGGTATTGAACAAGGCTGAGTCACTAAAGAGTGACGTGAACATCCTTTGAACCCAGCTGGCTTGAGCAGTGCGATGATATTCGTCTTCTGCCTCCTGGTTCTCTGTGCCACCTGAACATCGTTATGTTATGAGAAAGTGAATTTAGCTAGCACACCCAGAGGAGACATACTTTACCTCAGTAAATGTACAGTAATTACTGTTGTTCTGTTCTTGTAAGTTTTGCACATTTTACAATGATTGATTCAGTTTTACTATCAGCACCTTCAGTTTCGGAGTTGGGGGGTATCAAAAGGAACGATTTGAGAATTTAGAGAGGGAAAAAAAAAAAATCTCCTTACTTCCCTTCCCTGATTCCTATATACATTATTTCCTCATCACACATCATTACAGAAGGAACTATGTTGATCCTTTGGACTTTGGCATTGCGCGTAATACATGCAAATGGAAAGTTTTCCGCAGATAAACACATGGTCAGGATTTCCGCTTTGCTAGTAAATATACATCTTAATATGTTAACAGAGTCTGTTCACAAGTTGAAGTTCACCTTTGCGGGGTTCATCCTCATTGTCCATGCTGTCTTCTCCAACAATGTGTTGCGGTTTAATCTGCTCTGTAAAACAAGATAGGAAACATCTGAAGTGATGTTGTTTGGACCAAGTAGCTCTTCCTCTGCTAGTGTGGACCTTGGTCCACTAGCACCTTATCTCAGGGACTGTGTCATGAATTTGGGTGTTAAGTTTGACCCTGATTTTAAATTTGAGAAGCAGATTAGTTCTGTTGTACAGAAAAGTTTTTATCAGCTTCGACAGATAGCTAAGGTGAAACCAATTTTATCAAGACTGGACTTGGAAAGATTGATTCATGCTTTTATTACAACTCGTCTTGATTATTGTAATTCTTTGTATGTAGGCATTAGCAAGACTGCTCTTGCCCGTCTGCAACTTATACAAAACTCTGCTGCTCGTCTGCTTACTCAGACACGTAGACGTGAGCATATTACTCCTATCTTAGCATCACTGCATTGGCTCCCTGTGCACTATCAAATTAATTTTAAGCTTCTGTTGTTTGTTTTTAAATGTTTGAATAATCTTGCACCTCCCTATTTATCTGAGTTGCTTCACCCTTATAGCCCACCCCGATTACTAAGATCAGCTGACCAGTTGTTTCTGGTAGTTCCGAAAACAAGGCGGAAGCTTAGGGGTGACAGAGCGTTCGCGACTGCTGCTCCCAGGTTGTGGAATCAATTACCACTGTATGTTAGACAGGCCACTTCACTCTTGGTTTTGAAATCACGTTTAAAAGCATACTATTTTTCTCTGGCCTTCAGCACATAGTATTACTGATATTTACAAGCAGTAGACTGGCATGAATCTGTTTATATTATTTTATGTGTTTTGTGATTTCTAAGTATGTTTTTATATTTTATCTGGTTTTATTTTCTTATTTTATGTGCAGCACTTTGGTTCCCTTGTGGATTTTTAAATGTGCTATACAAATAAAGTTGATTGATTGATTGATTGAAACATTTGGAATAGCACGCAGCAAAATGAAGTCTGAATAAAATGGAAATGAAAGTGTTAGTAGAAGAGGAAAACAAACATTACCTTTTTACAGGAAATATATATCTCTTTGATAATGTTGGGGAAGACATAAAAGCAATGTTTAGTCCGGCAAATGGATCAGACCATCCTAAGTAACATAGCTTTTGAAACAGCTAATCTGAAAGACTGGGTTGGGAGAGACAAGCAACAATTGTCAAAGTGTGCTGAAATGACCGAGACGTAAGGAAATAAAAGGTAAGATTCACTAAGAATGCGCTGTGTCCGCTAATTGCGCAAAATATTGCACCACAATTGCACCTGCAGTCTGCGCCCAGTTACCAACCTATTCACTAAGGATATTGCTCTATATACCGGCGCAAACATGGCCACAAATTCTGACAGCTGTGAGCAAATTTGCGCCTGATTTACCGCACATGGCAATGGATTTGCGCCAAGAACATGGTTGTTATAGTAACAGTTGCGAGAAAGATTATTTATTATCAGAAAGCGAGGTTGGACCGAAAGTAAGCGTTCATAGCGACATTAAGCTATACAGAGCAGAGAGGACGACAACAACGTCATTCATTCATAAAGTACAAGGTATTGGTGCGATCGTTTTTTACAAATATATTTTCAGAGGTTGGCGTGGCCGTAAAGTATGCACGTAAAAATTATCGTGAAATGTCGCATTCCCCACCCACCCCCGGACCCCCGCCTATGCCGATCAGCACGGGTTATGTCCTAAAAAAACAAACAAACAAACAAACAAACAAAACATAGAAATACCCCCCCAGCTCCCTTTCTCTCTCCTCTCTGCGTGATCAGCCAGAGAGGGACGGTGCACCGTGCCATGCACTGCTGTCATGATCCCGGGATCGAGGGTGCGGCAGGTTTATACATTCTTTCCATAAACGTTATTTGCATCATGTGGCTATTTGCGCTGGCGTTAGTGAATTAGACGCTGTATATCAATGAGTCTCATTTGCATTGGAATGGGCATATTTTGCGTTAAATGTATGCAAATTACCTCATTTACATATGCACAAATATCGCAATCTGGTTGGCAGCACACTTTGTGACGGATTTCCCCATCTGCGCGTGTTTTTAGTGAATTAGGCGCTCCCGGATTGCTCCATTTTTACCAGTTAGCGAAGTGCAAAGGCGACGCAAACCTTTAGTGAATCTACCCCAAAGAGTTTTGTCATAGGGGATAATGCATGACTCCTTCTTGTGACTGGTTTCAAGTCAGACCTTCGATCACTCAGAAGCTCCAAAATTTTAGCATTTGCACAGCTGAAACAGACCTGTTGTCCATTACCTCACATTTTGCCTGCGCCTCCTCGTTGTGGTTATCCAGAGTGCTGCTGTTTGCACTTCCCCTTTCACAGGTGGAAAAGATATCAAATCAGCCATCGCAACCTATCTCAGATTTGATAAACCACATTGCGCATACTTGCTTATATCCCTGCCAGAATCCGCAAATGAACTGTGCCGCAATTAGACAGCAGGCGCAATCCCGATTGTGTAGATCAGCTTTCTATTTTGTTTTTGTGAGCATCAAGCTTGCACACGAAAATCTTTAGTAAATCAGGTTCTTATTGTTCAACACATCAACACTGCGCCCAAAGGATTTGTCATTTCTCTGACAATTCTATATCACACCCAAAAATAGACCAGGTCAGAAACGTAATACAAGCAAAAAACAAATGCATTCTTCAACAGGGTGGAGGACTTTCCACCAGTTTGGCACAATCAATGCTTTGTGTCTGTACATGCAAAGGTCATCTAAACAAATGCATTTGACCTAAACAAACATCAGAAAATTCCCTGGAAGATGACACCTCCTAACTGTTGTGGGAACAACAGACAAAGACTCTCATTACACATGCACACACACAGCCATCTAATGTAACCTGTATATCAGGTACTGTATTTCAAACATAACCCTCCTAGTGGATTAGATTGAACCCAGATCTGATCCCAAATTGGGGATTTCAAACCATATTTAACCTTGAAAATTCAAATCCAGATTTGGAAATCCAATTCTGCCTGTGTTGGGTATTTCAAGTTCCAAATCTGGATCAGTTTAATCTGGATTTATTATTATTTTTTAAATATTTGTCCACAAGACTTTGAGAAGATTTGGAAAAGTGTATCTCACAACTGTTTGCATTTTAATGACACTTTGTAGATATTTTAGTCTCAGCCTAGTCTCAGATTGAAAATTATGATTTTACAAAACTGTGAATTTTTAAGGGTCACCACTTACAAGACTAGTACTAGATTCTTTAGTCATCCGGTTATGTTAGCGCTCATCCATTTGTTTGTTGGTTGTGTCACCTCACTTCAAAGACTAAAAGACTTTAAACACGTTTGACATTGCCGTAAGGAAAATCTGAAAAAGATCTCAAACGCCTGAGATAACCTCCTGACACTAAATGTAAAACTTCCTTCTGATTTTCAGTTTTTAGTTTGTTATTGTGACGCTCATTAGTTGTAACCCGGGATTTAAACCTAGCATAAAGGTGTGGGGATACTTACATGAATTAATGTTTTAATTACTCAACACTTTGAGTTACATTTTAATTTATGAAAGGTGCTATACAAATAAAGTTTGATTTGATTTGATAAAATAACAAAATACATCCAAAAAAGGTGTTGTCAAATTAAACAATGCAGTTACGACTTTAGATTGAATAATGCATTCAGATGAAGAAGAAAGGTGATGAACATTTTGTTTACTTCAAAACATTGTGCCACAGGGAATATGCATTTTTCATATACACCTTGCAGCGAATATTTTTTTGCCTCTTTCCTGATTTCTGACTTTTTTTTTTTCTTTAATTTTATTCGGCACACTTTCATTTCGTTTCAGACCATCAAGTTAATTTTACAAACTCACAAAGACAAACCGATAAAATGCACAATTTAGGTACTAATTGATGCTTTTATCCATTAAAGCGCAGGAATCCAAACCTTTCTAGCCCCATGGAAAAAGTAACTGACTGACTGAAATCTATCAGTCTGGAAAACTTTAAAAAGCCATTTCCAAGGCTTTTGGGATTTCAGAAACCATGATCAAAGCAAACATCAACAAATGGAGAAAATTGAGTGGTGAACCTTCCCAGAAGTGGTCAACCATCCCAAATTTCTCCAACAGCGCAACGACAATCCAGGAGGTCACAAAAGCATCCAGAACGACAGCCAAAGAACCACAGACCTCACTGGTCTCATTTGTGGTCAGTGGTCATGACTCAAAGACACTAAAAGCAAACATGGGAGACTTCCAAGGCAAAAACCACTGGTGACAAAAAGAAACACAAACTTTCATCTTGAATTTTCCGAGAAATGTCTTGATGATACCCAAGATTTTTGATAGGAATAGTCAATGGACTGGCAAGACAAAAGCTGAACATTTTGGTAGGTGTGCAGCCCGATACCTTCCATAAAAATAACACAGCATCGAATAAAAAGATTTGAAGCATCATGGCAACAGTCAAACACGGTGGTGGCAGTGTGATGTCTGGGGCTGCCAACCGTCAGTTTGTGCCCTCAAGCTCAAGCGTACATACCAGGAAGTCCAGCTCTGAATGGCTAATAAAAGACAAGATCAGGGTCATGGGGATCTGGAGCCGAGTGTGGGTGAAAGGCAGACTACACCCTGGATTAGTCGGCAGTCAATCATAGACCACAGACGGAAAACCATTCACAGTCACGTTCACACAGTCAATGGATGAGAAGTGGACGTACACATCAGGCATGGAAATGGGATGATTATCATTATGCCATCAGAAACTATTCTCAGTATTATGCAGTGCAATTATAGAACACTAAAATCTGAATAATAAACATTGTTGAATTAGCATCTTTACAACTAAATATTGTTATCGTTGTAGGAAGATTGCGATCTTTGCAAAGCCAGAATATTTGATGCCACTGTTGTCTTGGTTCTCATTAGATTAGGAAGAAAGCTGCAATGTTTTTTTTGTTTTTTTTACGTTCCCTTAAATTATTTTCTTTACTTTATTGTAGGGCTGCTTGATTATGGAAAAAAATAGTTCAAATGATTATTTACTTTTTGGTGCAAAACAAGAAAATGTTTAAACATTTAAAAATATTAAGACCAATTGAAAAAAAGACCAAAACACTATAATTATGTGTTCCTTTTGGACCAAACAGAATTTATAATAATATATATTTATAATAATATGTATTTATTTATTTGTGTTGGCAGCATGTGCACTTTGCAGTAGGATGTTTTTTTGGTACAAAACAATAAAATGTTTAAACGTAAAAAACAAATAAAAAAAAATAATTATTAAGACAAATAAAATTCCTATTGGATGAAACAAAATGTATTAAATTATTATTATTTTTTTTAATGTACAAATGTATACATTTAAACAACTCAAAAATGAGTATTAATAATCTTTATTTACAATTATGCTAATTTTGTAGTCGTGGAGTGTAATAATTGAAGTTTTAATTTAATTTTAATTAATTGCACAGTCCTACTTTATTGAAAACAACTATTGCATGCCACTACTGGAAATTTGTTTTACTGATTAGCAGTGAATAAAACTGGTTGAAAGTTGCTTTGAGAAAAAACACAAAAATGTGAATTGTTGAAAATAAGATAGGTGTAATGTACATTGGCTGACATTTGAACATCACAGCGATTTGGATTTTAACATAAAAACAAATGGACAGTATGGAACTGTAACTAGGAGAAGGTTAACAATAAACCTGTACGGACCAGACCCAACAAGCGGGAAGTTCTTACCTAACTCCTCCTCCATAGTCGAGCCTCCAGCTGTGTCTTTGACCCCAAGCACTCTGTTGAAAAGAATGGAGAAGGCGCTGCCCCATACACCTGCCAAAGTCCAAAAACGTATATTCAAGCTACATATTTTTTTAATGCAAATTAATGGACAAAGAGTACGTCTTAGTCACTCTTTCCTCACCCATTAGAAAGTGAAGAGGGTTTTGTTCGCATTTCTTGACAACTGTTCCCATGAAGAATTTGCTTCCAAACAAGTCAGGTGTCATGAAGGTGCCATACTTTGCCATTCCAATTTCATAAGGGCTGAACTCCACCCAGTCTGCAAGTAAAATCTCAGTGTAAGACCAAGGGCTCTATTTTCGTGCACAACGGAAAGTGTAGCGTGGCAAGCTGTATAACTCTGTAAAGGGGCGGGTTAGACTTAGTGTTGGTATCAAATTCATAATAATTCCAGACTATGTCCACAAAAACTTATACGCAGTTCCAACAGGCATACGTTTTAGACATCTTCCTGTTACCAAAATGTCAGATGTGCCGGGCGCATGTCAATGTAAAGTAAGTTCAGAATGGTGAACCGAATTCCAAAACAGACGCAATGAAAATCTGCATTAAAATCATGAAGCAACAGCATTCCCACATGTGCCATAAAAATAAATAAATGAATGAATGAATGAATGAATGAATAAATAGAGCCCAATTAATCAATTCAACAATTACAAAAAAAAAACGGAGAAAAAAAAAAAAAGGTTTCAAATCAAAATATTCATACATAATTGTTCATTGAAATGCATTGTACCAGCGTGCATAAATTACACAGTATTTGATTTATGTTCTCAAATGAACAGGCCGAGTAGTACAAAACAATACGACAGTTTGGTGTATTGAGAACCACCAATTCATTGCAATGTACCATCAGCAGCCCATTTCGACCTTTTGATGGGGAAACGGAGCAATATTAGAAAATTTTATAAATATCTGATGTCCCTATTTTTATACATAGTCTTATATTTGTCAACTACCTGGATCCTTTATTTATAAATGAGGAATTTTGATTATTTATGAAAAATTGTAAACATTTGAAATAGATGCAAGGTTGACGGACCATGGTTTGTATTCATTCCTAAACAAAATACATTTTCCGCAAGTAGAGGAAGGAGAGAGGTCATCGCTAGGGTCAAATTTGACATTGGAATAGATTTATGTCGTAATAAGATGTATCAATTGTGGAAAGGCAGCCGGTCCGGATGCTCTTAACAAACCAGACATCCATGCATTTTCTTGCGCTAATCCTGTTCAGGGACATCGGTGCACTGGATCCTCTCACATGATTTTGGATGAATGGAAGCCAACACCCTGGACTGGCTGGCCGTCAATCACATAGCACATACAGAAATAGTCTTCAATTAACACATTATGCATGATTGTGGAATGTGGGAGGAAGCCAGACTAAGAAACTCTTCTGATACCGATACTTCTTCGGCTTCTTCGCATTCCAAAACCATGTCCTTATACCTGAAGAATTTTAAATGTCTACAGGTGTGAATGTAAATGTAAATGGTTTGCCTTGTGATCAAGAGGTGACCAGTCCGGGGTGTAGCTTGCTTCTTGCCTGAAGTCAGCTGGGTTAGGCTCTCGCTCACCTATCGCCCTCAATTGGGTAAGTGTGAGAAATTAATTGTTAATATTCTTCATAATAGTGGGCAATTGACGAGGGCTGGCTTAATATCTTATGTTTGTCTCTTTCAAACAAGGAGGAGGTCGATATGGGCCCCAGGGCCAACAAAGAGGGTTATCCCATACAAGTTACATGAAAGTCGGCTGAGGCTTACAACACTGCTTGTCATGATATATTTGTTCAGACTTGTACCACATAGAGTAGATGGAACAGCAACAAGCACTCCAGGCACGAGACTATAAATAGACACTTCGATGCACGCAAACATACACTGACATAATTATTATACTAATTATTGCTATTGAAAATTGCTAATACTTAAGCCATCCTTTGACACCGAGGTATTTTTCTAAGGCAAGATTTTGTGTCAGAGGAAGAGTCGAGACCAAATAGACGATGCGTGCTAGTCTCGCTTTAGAAGAAAATTGTTTAAAGGTCATAATTACGATATATGAGGAAACAAACAGTGGAGTTATATTGACAACAAGGCAAATCCGGTAATCACTTTACTCTGGTATGGCCAAATAATTATGTAAGACAGTAGCAGACTCTAGTTTAATAAAATGGAAAATGCTGGATAGTTCAGGAATATATATGTAATTGCTCAGGTAAAAAAAAACCATAAAAAACAATAATTACCTGCAAACATGAGCTCAGAAACATCTGGCTTGACATGCAGACAGGTGAAGAGAGGAAGAGGGCATTGCCCCTGGTTTATTTTCTCCTGAATGTCACTTAACTTGATTTCCATCCTCTAAAGGAGAATGAGAACATCAGATATACTACAGGACAAAATGAAAATGAAATCAAACACATTTCATGTAACTCTTACCGCGGGTATGAGTGTTTCCCCTATGAGCATACCGAAGACATCAGTGAAGGTAACTGGCTGTCCAGAGGCCTTCTTGGTCCAAAGAGCTTGGATGTAGTTGGTTATATGTTGGGGTAGCAAAAGCCTCAATGGATTACTGCTGACTCTGTTCATTAGTTCCTTGTTTATCTCTTTTGGGCCCTTGTTTGGAAACTCAGGGTGCGAGTAGAGTGTGGACATGTACCTGAACAGAGGGGATTGAGTAGAGGGTCACTTACTGAAATGGAAGTTGCAAAAGAGTTTCATTGTGATAAGTCATCTAACATTGACGAAGAATCCCAATGACAGAATAACAGGTTTCAGAAATTGAGAAATTGTGTATTTTGAAATATGAACGGCCAGACAGAAGAGAGTCTTAAAAGGTCCTCTATAATGGTCCGAACACTACCACTTATTTTACTGTTTTGGAGTTTAAAATGATGTGCACAGAAGAAGATCCCCCACAAAACAGACCCATTAGTAATTTTAAAGGGATACTTGACTCATGGAGCTTTTATCAGCAGTATAAAAAGATAATATTTTGTCCAGAATTAATTTGATAACTTCATTATTTTTCATGTACAATTAATACCATTAAAACACATTTTTCACTTGCTGTCTGTCATGGTTCAGTTTTGTTTGGGTTGAGTTTTTTTTTATTTTGGTGAGATTGTTTGGTGTGCTTGCTGTGTTTCCCCTGCCTCGTTTATGTCTGAGTAGGTCCACCTGTGTGTGTTACTAATTGGTTCTCTCTGCCCGCTGTGTTTCCCAGCTGTCTATTGTTAGTGGTTCGTTAGTGTTGGTATAAGGGAGTGGTGTTTGTTTCACGTGGGTGTGGGAGCATTGTAGTATATTGTCTTGCTAGGTTGCTGGCTGCGTCTGGTCAAGTTTATCAACGTCTGGTCAAGTTTCTATTTGTCTGGTCTAGTTCTCTATGTCTGGTCAGGTTTCTTCACATCAATTCAGGTCTTCTTGTCATGCCAAGTCTGTCCACGTCATGCCCAGTCAATAAAGTTATTCTCATTCCTGTCAGTCCACAACCTGTCATGTTTCTCCGCCTTTGGGTCCCACCACATCCTCACCATAACAATGTCGACTGAAGATGACATCACGCGTGTTGAGGAAATAGGTAACAACCAATCACGGCTCACCTGTTTTCTAGGTTTGGTCAACAAACTGAGCCGTGATTGGTTGTTGCCTACTTCCGGAGCACAGGTGATGTCATCCTCAGTCGACAGCAAGTGGCAAAATAGGTTTTTAAAAGTATTAATTATTAGGGATGTAACGATATCCAAACATCATGATACGATATCACGATATGAACGTCACAATATGATCATTAACACGATATTGTGGTGGGGTTGGCAATATTTAAAAAAGATCACAATATTGTAAAAAGAAAAAAAAAGCACAATATTGTGCTCTTGTACATAGCAGCAATGCATATAAACCACCTACAATCTCTAAAAATAATATTGAGGCAATTACTTGCTAATGCAAGCACACATTGATCGCTTAACAAGCAAATTAGGTTCCCCTTCATCTGACATGTAGCATAGATTTTAAACATAGAAGGCCAAAACATCCCTAATGAAAATTAAATAGCACTAATAAACTAGCCACGAGAGGGTGCTAGAACTGCACAAATGGAAATCAACATGACTTTTTTTTAACGTGTTCCTTTTAAATATTGTGAACATGACGACGACGATATTGTGGCAGTTTTGACATCACGATATTGCCCTTATCGTTACATCCCTATTAATTATTCATGAAAATTATCATATTAATTACAGACAAAATGTCTTCTTACTGCTGAAAATGGCTTCATGAGTCGAGCATTGCTTTAAGCTTGTTTTCAGATTTTGGAAAATAGACATTTAGGTCAAAAAATGTCATCAGATTTGAAAGATGCAGTGGTTTATGTGGATGTCCCCAATTTTTTTTTGTTATATTTATGCAATATTAACCAATTTGAAGTGGTGAAAATGGCTTGAGAACAAATATATAAACACTTTTGAACACTCAAAAATGTCACAGAAGTATTCCATCTATATTCTTGTTTTGCAGAAGCTGTGCAGTGAAATGTTTACTTCTTTGAATATTTGGATGTGTTTTGTTTTTGTTTTGTTTTTACGATACTACATGGTGAAAATAGCAGAGGTGGCAAATCTTGGTCCAGAAAGTAAAAATCCTATCACAGGTGCTTCTACTCAACTGGCAGGTAAACGAGCGGTTGAGTAGGAGCACCTGGGGCTGAAGCCAAACTGTGGCAGAGTTTTTCATTTTTAGACGTGAGCTTGTTATTGACAAATGTGCCACCTAGGAACTACCTACCAGGTGGATCCGGAGAGACCAGCAATATAGGTGGTACAATCTAAGACTCCAGACTCAAACAGGGCCTTCATCACCCCCGAGTAGCCGACCATGGCACGAAAACCGCCTCCTGAACCTGAGATGGCAATAACTGGTACCTGTCGCACACACAAGAGGAGTCAGTTTGCATACGTATGAGCCTCAAAATTTAGTCTTCAAATTTCCCTTCTCTGCCTTTGCAACCAGTTGAAGTTCCTTCAGATATATTCCACTGTGTCAGTGTGTGGTTATGTCATTAGCAGATGTTTGAAAAGACACTGGAGATTCAGACATTATTCCAGGAAGCGAACAGAAAAAAAGATGCAACATTGTGACATGTTAAAAGTGAAGACAGCGACTGGTTATCTCATTCCTCAAGAACTTCCTGTACATGGTGAACATGACAAGGCCTGGTTGGAGATTACAAGCAGCCTCAAGGGCATCACGCAAAATCCACATGAGTGGAGAAAATGAAACTAAGTTCAAGCAACAGGAATATGTTTATCAGTTTCTGTGTGGCTGATATTTTGATATGACAATTAGCAATAAATAAAGGGGTTTTGGCTTTGATTTTTCTACATTAGGTGAATGAATTTGATCTCCAAAATAGTGATAAATGGCTTGATAAGTATTATCTTAGTACAAGACACCACATATCAAGCAAGGACATGTAGCAGCCTCCACGCGACTCCACACTAAATTACAAAAATAAAATAACAAAATACATAGGCCTAAGATATGGTACAGTAGTTATGTTGTGTTGTAATGCTAGAGTGTAGCAACATCAAGATTTATAGCTGATCTGAGTTCAGTCCCTTAAGTATCGAGACACATATTTCCCACAGAGGATGTTTAGATTGCCATGTAATGTTTATGAAAAAATAATGAACATGATGTACATGAATGATTTTAGCTTTTCTGTGAGGGCCGTACATGTCATTATTATTACTACACTTCTTTGCACAGCCCTTCTTTCTGTCAACTCTCCCTTTGTGCATGTCATCACGCCACAAAGGTGTTATGTGGAAATCACGTTCTTGGTGATGTTCCCTTTAAGAGACTTTTATGGGTTTTGTCGTTTATCTTAACACATTCCCACCTCTTCCGGTGAGCTGGGAAGGAATCGGGGCTTCTCCATGTCCAGTAGCTTCTTGATGCCCAGCATCACTCGTTCTCTGCGAGAATGTCGGAACTGCTTCTCTTTGTCACACAGGGCCAGGCTGAACCGTAGGTCCAATTTGGTGCTGGAGGCAAAGAGACGTGAATTTTACAAACAAAAGCCTTTGTTGTGGTGATAAGCTAATGATTGTCTGAACCTCTTTCTTCATTCAACTTTCAACAGTTTCTAAACTTGACCATTCCCTCAAATTAATTCTGGGAATATTGTAAATAAATCCCAGGAATTCTCCTCTTATGAATGATTTATTCTGTCATAAAATACCTGACATGGTGACAAAGTTGTAATCTATACAATTCAGCAGATAACTATGAAGATGAGCACAATGAATACAACTGATGTTTCAATAACATACCATATCTCGAGGAACATCTCTAAGTAGACCTTGGTTGCCTATCAAAACAATCACAAAGAACGTTCAAGACAACTTTAACAAGTTTTATTCAAATCAAAATGCAACAATGCTTGCAGAGAATTACGAACGTGTCAATGTAATGTGTTGTGGCTCACTTTGCCAATGAGGAAGGTCTCTTTCTGTTTGTGGCCCACTTTGAGTTTGGAGATGTCAAAGGAAGCCGTCCCAAGGGTCTCGTCCATTACATAATTGGCGTCCATTAATGTTATCTGAGTAAAATCAACAGTTCATGAGACCAGTTTCTAACCAGCATTGTTTTGCTAAACTGGTGTATGCTGACAATCAAAGTATATGAATGATGCTCTCATACCAACAAAGGTTATCTTAACAGTATTAACAAGAATGTTTCAGACAAAAGTCCAACCTCAAGGACGTTCTGCAGGTTGGGGTCTAATATGAAATGAAATGTCTCGTCCCATTTTGGATTGATGTTGTTGTCTATGTGCTTGGTCTTCTTCCTGCTTTCTGGGGCTGTCTTGATGAACAGCTCCACATATGGATCTGGTGTGTCCACTGCACACACGTAAAAAAAGACACTTTTAAACTAAAATGTTCTTGTTTTGATTTATATAATATTAGTATACAAGCAGCCAAACCAAAAATATGCTTTGTATCAAACTATAAATATCAATGTGAGCCATCAATTTCTGAACAGTATAGTAAAGCACATTGTAATTTCTTGATTGACATGTAAAGTTATAATTATTTACTTGCATTGCTGAACAGAAAAAAAAAAAGTCTCAAATGTAGGTATAAAAAGGTGGATTCTGCTGAAATTCCTTCATTTCAGGAATCATTAAGTTCCTGTACTAAAATTGAAAGGCCTTCACAAGATCACATCATGTTGCTGGATGGTCTTTACTTGTTTTTATGGTCGGTGGTCCACAATATACGAGGTACTGAATATACTGTATCTCAATATGTTGCAGAATGAGTGTTATTGTAATTTCATGTAAACAGATAGCAGACTCACACAAGTCCCCAAGTGCTCCCTTAGTGACACTCTCGGCTCGAATGACTGTCACTGTGAACTTGTGGGAAAATTGTTGTTCCACCTGAAAGACAGCATCAGTGTCAATTTAATGTCACCACCTTGGCAAGTGGAATATCTTAAAAATCAGATTAGAAGGGGAAAAAAAGTCATTTACAAAAATTTCCCTGGAGCGTTCAGTTAAAAATATCACACAGAACAGAAACTATTGGGCAACAGATTGGGGGATATTGACTACCTTTCCGTGTTTACACATAAAATAGTAAATGTCAAATATAAAAATAACTGTGTCTGAATATAAGTCTGAGCTTCCCTCATCAAGCTGATGACCTGACCTTGGATAAACTGAAGAAGATGGATGGATGGATGGATAAAAAATCCCCGAGGACTTCATTATTAAACATATTTCCAAAAGACAATCCAGCGTCAATAACTGATGTTTAGATAAGAATTTGAAGTTGTTTAAATGCTAATATTATATTTAAATCAATGCCTGTACAATTATTGAAGGAGACGATTTTTCCCTTGATCAGATTTGCTCCGTAAAAAATAAGGTCCAACCACTTCCAAGAATGGTTTGACCTCAGTGTTTCCACTATATTCACCAATATAAATCTTTTAAAGCAGTCTTAACTTAGTAGTTTATCTCATATAAAAAGTAAACAAAATGCACTGCTTGATTAAGAGCAGTTGTTTAATCTCTACTTTTTTTTTTAACAGAACTGATTGCACTCCTCTGATTTTTAAGTAATATTTTTGTTAATGTTTTTTGTTTTGTTTACAGTACATACTATATAGGCAGGTCCAATTTTAAGAATTGTGCCACAATATACTGTCAGTACTGGAAAAAGGAGCAAGAAGAGGCAGAGCAGATTGCTTAGCTTAATGTAAATCTAGCTGACTTTCATTTGGCGAAATTATACGATTATTTGAACCTTTTATGGTTTCTATATATACTGCATGTACAACCTTAATTCTATTTTGTTTGATGTAGTAAAAGCTTAATGCAAGCACTCTTATTTCGGGAACTGTTCAAGTGAAGGAATGAAAACTGATTATAGATTTTAACACGTTCTTGTAATATCAAGTTTAAACTTGTAAGTAAAACACATGCAGGTGGGGTAAAATTGTCGAAAAAAAAAGGTTATTCATCTGCTTTGCATATTTTCATATAGACCCCACGATAAATGGGGGATGATTTTACTGTGTGACAGAGTAGGGATTTGTTTTTGCCTAATTGCCTTTCATCAAGATGCAAACACCTGCTACAGGTGATCTGACTGAATTGACTGAGGCACAAATGAAACGTTAATACGTACAATTATATTCGATGCCATGGTTTCGTGTCAGTGGTAGAAGCCTTTATCAAGATGGGAATTCAGGAGAAGAACATCTTCGTCCTCAGTTTACACTGTTAGAGCCTGTAAATTGAAGCACATCCGTTCAATGTTTTAGTACATAATACGGCAGTTTGTTGAAGACTTTAGATTTGACAGCAGGACCCAGATTAAAACAGTTGAAAGCATAGTTGTGTATATGGTGTATGTTACTGTATGTGATGTTTATCTGTGTAATGAAAACAGGAGAGCTCATCCAGTGTTTTCTCATCTGTTCAGCAAAAGGTTGCCATCGGCGATGAGCCTGGGAGCACGTAGGAAAATTCTGTGGTCATCCAACCCGTCACGTAGTTTGCCTCGCTGGTCCAAATTCTACAAGTGCCAGCTCATCATGGCCTTGTTCTGCAGCATACAATGGGCGCATGCTGGGCTCTGTGTGCGTGTGCCCGTGCGTGGGCCAACATAAGCCAAAGTCGTCATGCGAGAGAGAACAGAAACTAGCACTGATGCACAATACACTTTTCAAAAACATGAAGCTACTGTTTGACTCTCTGGGTATACAGTACACCTTTCCGCAGTGATGTAATATAAAGTGACATAAAATGTAATTATTATACATGTGGTGGGTAGGGAAGAACTTGAGGACACACTGTGTTCATAGTCGTCTGTCCACTGCATCACTTTTATACTTGGATCACTTCAAAATACTGTATTTGCAGCTGTACTTAAAAAATTCAATTACGATGAAGTGATACCAGTTTTGTCTCATTGAATTGATAAAAATATCTGGGACAGGTCATCACAGATCAAACATCTAATAGTGATGATATCTATGGACAGCGCCGCAAGTTATAAGCGCAAGCTAACATGTTTAAGAAATTTCACTGGTGCTCAATTAAATGTCAAGACAACCTTGTTTAGAACATACTGTACTCATCTGTAATCTGCTTGTGGATAAAATTTAAAAAGTCTAGCATTCATAAGCTTAACATTAACATTGCCTATAATGACTACTTTTGCATATTGCTTAGAGAACCATGCAAGGTGTGCGGGGCAAGTGAACTGTATAGTTCAGGAGTCAATACGTTTCACGCCGAGGAATCTGATGTATAATTTTATGTGTCGATTGAATGGTTCTCCAAATTTCATATGATATTTTCACTGATATTGTTGCCTTTTTAAATGTTTTGTTTTGTTTACTGTGTACTATACTGTATGTTTTCTAATCATGAGTCAATTGATTGATTGATTGATTGATAATCCAATACTCCAGCCATTTCCGACCACGCATCATTACATTAGTATTCGTTCGTCATAATTGCTCATGTTTATACACTTGGTGCTGCTAACATTAACATAATTAATTAATATAATATAATATAATTGCCCACTCCATCTTTTGTCACTTTAACCCAACAGTCGAGACAGAGTGCCGCCCCATAGCGAATATTTGCAAATATTTGTTCAGTCAAAGGTGTCTTCTTGTTAGTGAAAGATTAATTACCTTCACCAACTTGTTTTGTTGTATGTTTATATATGTTGTTGTTGTTCAGCAACTTTGTTTTAATTTGGCTAAATTTCAATGAAATTGGATTGAATTAATTAATTTATTCATGAATTCATGAATTAATAATTGAATTAGCACTGAATGACCAAAAGATTTCATACAACAACCACTGGGCATTTCCCAATAGCCTACGGTACAAATACTAGTGCCTCACTCGCACGCTTGTTGCAGGCCACTCTTAACAGGTTCTTCCTGATTCTTTTTCCTTGGACAGATGATTAAATTGTAAGACTATATAGATAGGAATAAATGGTTCATTATTAGTTTACAAATACTTATTAGACACGTCAAAGAAAAACGACGTGCATACTTCCCCTTAAGTCATCTGCGTTCATAAAACAGATCACTGCAACAATAGTTGAGTATTGGGCTGATTTTATTTTATTTTTTTAAGTTAACATCGGCTCTTTGGTTTCCTCGTTATCGAAATTGCGAAAGGGTAGTTAAAGCCACAAAACGCACTTCTCCCAATGCGCGCCTTAGTCATTATGCTAAAAACTTGTGTTTGAGAGAAAACAAAGAAGACATACCTTTATGAAGATGTAATGTTTCAACTCACAAATCCTGAAAAAAGAAGTATCATGCCGATCGAGAGACTATCATTCCACCAGAGTCGTGGAGGGAGGCGGCGCCTCGCTACACTTTGTGGCCAGTTGCAGGAGAAGCAGCGACACGTTAGCTCCAGTTAGCACCACGTAGAACATTAATAGTAAAATAGAGACGCTAATTTCCTCAACATGAGACAAAAAAAAAAAAGCTGAGTTTCGGCAGAGGAAGCTCGTTTCTCCGCTCCGAGTGCGCACGGTGCGTCCTAGCTTCTGCGTCCACTTGGGGGCGCGAATCTGCTGTCAAAAAAAAAAAAAAAATCAATTCAGCACTTCAAGCATGAAGCTGGTGAGCGTTTCACGGTTTGTAATATCACCTTCCGACTTGTACACCACGCGGAAGTGTCAAACATTTCTAGTTTTCTCCACCGAAAGTGCTACAATCACAGGCGCCTCCATTTATTATCAGGATAAAACAACACTGAAAATATTCCACATTAATTTTGAGAAACAAGAAAAACATATGTACCTTTGTTATTCTCATCTATTCAATTATAGTGAAGGGGAGGGCGATGGTATGCGTTGAGATGACTCAACGCCAAACAATTGAAAATCAATGGCGTTTGTATAAGGAAAAAACTATGACTTCCACGTCTGTGTTTGTGTGTGTGAGAGAGCTGTCGGCAAATGACGTCACTCTCAAGCTATAAAGGTGCTCCCGTGGGCAGGATGGGACGTTCAAACGTTCAACTCTGAGGGAGGAACAACAGAGGTGGAGAGCAGTGCGACCGAGAAGGAAAAAAAGTTCACGCGAAGTCTTTGGAGTATGAACAAATCCACTTTAACGCTTGTCCTCTTGTCTCTTGGTTGTCTTGTGTGTGAGGGAGGTAAGTCATAAGTCTAATTGGTCCAATTCATCTATTGTGTTGCTGTGGATTTTATGAATGACTGTTCCTCCTGATGTTTCTCAGGTAACCTGTGCTGCTCAGAGCCATGCCAGAACAGAGGTGTTTGTACAGCCCTCGGATATGATGCTTATGAATGTGACTGTACGCGAACTGGATATTATGGTCCAAACTGCACAACACGTGAGTACATATAATCTAATCTACTTGGAGTTATCAATATATATATATATATATATATATATATTGCCGAGTGAGTAAAGTTTCTGTCGGATCTTTACAGCGGAATTCCTAACCCGGATAAAACTTCTCCTGAAGCCCACCCCCAACACAGTCCACTATCTTCTCACCCACTTCAAGGGCTTCTGGAACATCATCAACAACATCTCATTTCTCAGAAATGCGATCATGAAATATGTGTTGACATGTAAGTTACTGAGCGGAACACAAGGAGACATCGTAATCATTTAAGCAAAGCTAATAGCCATTCATTTTTTCCAGCTCGCTCCCACATGATTGACAGCCCCCCAACCTACAATGCGGATTACGGTTACAAAAACTGGGAAGCTTATTCCAACCTTTCGTACTATACGAGAGCCCTCCCACCGGTGCCGCAGGATTGCCCAACCCCTATGGGAGTAGCAGGTGAGTGTACTCTCCCAGCCTCAAAACCTGTTTTCTTAGATTCCTGAATACTCAGCAACTGAGTCCCATTACCTCAGAGGAAGTAATCTTGTAAAATGGGAATTTGTCTGGCTTGGCAGGCTTTTGGTGGGGGGCGGATACAAAAAAAAAAAAAAAAAAATGGCCTAGTGACGTTCTTTCAACAAGTTTAAATATGAAGTAAAGCTCAACTGTGGTTGTCCTCACTTAATTTCAAGTTGTCAGTTTTGCTGATAAAAAAAAACAACACTTCAATTCCACTTACTGATGAGTCCAATCTTCTTTGACTGACTTTGTCCCATGTTGCAATTGTTCATCCAGGTAAAAAGGAGCTCCCGGATGCAAAACTTCTTGCAGAGACGCTACTGATGAGGAGGCAGTTCATCCCTGACCCACAGGGCACCAGCCTGATGTTTGCGTTCTTCGCACAGCACTTTACACACCAGTTCTTTAAATCGGACATGAAGAGAGGTCCTGCTTTCACACTGGCAAAAGGTCACGGGGTAAGACAACACTTTTCGTTTGTCTCGGGGACAATATTTGTTTAAATTTCACTATACTAAATATTCATGTATTTTGTTTTCAGGTGGACCTTAGTCACATATATGGAGACAATCTGGAGAGGCAAAACAAACTGAGGCTCTTCAAAGACGGAAAACTTAAATATCAGGTACATGTGGCGATAATGCGTCACTCTCTTGTCCCTTTCAGACGACACGAGTGTCTCACGTTTACCTGCATATAACCGCAGATGCTGGACGGCGAGATGTACCCTCCCACAGTCAAGGATGTGGGCGTTGATATGCACTACCCTCCTCATGTCCCCGACTCTCACCGCTTTGCCGTGGGCCACGAGGCTTTCGGCCTGGTCCCTGGTCTCATGATGTATGCCACCATTTGGCTCCGCGAACACAACCGAGTGTGCGACGTTTTGAAGCAAGTCCACCCCTACTGGGATGATGAAAGACTCTTTCAGACCTCGCGGCTCATTCTGATAGGTGAGTTGATGAGGAATAAAATGTTGTAAGGTCACTTTAAAGAGGAAGTCAATCAAAAAAAAATGTTTCTGTCTAAACATGAAATACTGATTAGTATTGTGTTTGTGGAATATGAATGAAGCAGCAAACAACAACTGTTTTTATCTATCTCACGGGGTAGTCATTTTGCTAATTGCTTTCAGCTGAAGATGACAACAACCAATCAAAGCTCACCTGTTTTGAAGCTGAGCTATCATTGGTCGTTAACTGAGCCCTGAGCAACTGTGATGTGATTTTCAGTCGATGGCAAGTGGCAAAATGGCCGCCCCTGAAATGGATAAAAATGGGTGGATTTTTCTGCTTTGTTCATATTCCAAAAACATGATATTAAAGAGAATACCATGTTTTCACTAGTTGGGCTACATAGAAAATATTATTGTCAAGAAAATAAAAAAAAAATTAAAAAAAAACATCATTCAGACAGATTCAACTGTTGATGTTAGTTACTATAGGAAATTTTCAAAAGTGGAAGTTATACATGCACTGGGGGTTTTAACATTCACATTATGAAACCAGAATTACCTCACAAAGGGGAACATTTCCTCACTGTTAAAAGTCCCATCGTTACCTCAATTCACTGGTTTAATTCTATAATACTGAATCGATTATTTGCCCAACAGGAGAAACCATCAAGATTGTGATCGAGGACTACGTGCAGCATCTGAGTGGCTATAACTTCAAGTTGAAATTTGATCCCGAGCTGCTGTTCAGCCAGCGTTTCCAGTACCAGAACCGCATTGCATCTGAGTTTAACACACTGTACCACTGGCACCCGCTGATGCCCGAATCCTTCCACATCGAGGAGAAAAACTACAACTATAAAGAGTTTGTCTTCAACACGTCTGTCGTGACTGAGCATGGCATTGCCAACCTGGTGGAGTCTTTCAGCAAGCAGATAGCTGGGCGGGTAAGGTTAATAAGATTTTTAGCCACATAAAGATTGACAGTGATGATCCTTTATGTATAACAGCTTTTCTGTTACTATTTTTTAGGTTGCTGGTGGTCGGAATGTCCCCGCACCGATTCTGTATGTGACTATTAAGTCCATAAAAGACAGCAGACAAATGCGTTACCAGTCTTTGAACGCCTACAGGAAAAGATTCTCTATGGCTCCGTACAAGTCTTTTGAAGATTTGACAGGTGAGATTTCATACAGTTTGTCATACTGTATTATTCCTGTTGAAGCAACAGGAATCTTAAGTAACGTGACATTATTTCTGCATAGTTAGAAGAAGAAAGTACTACAGGATTACCTCATCTTTGAAGGGTCAGGTCATGTACAGTAGTTCCATCCGTTACTCGTCTAGATGTTAATCTCAAATTGAGATAGTGTAAACAGATTTTCATCCCAGTAAACGAAGACTCTTATTTAAGACAGAAAGAAAACTGTAAAAAGGTGCACGTGTAATATAAGTATGTTTGGACAATGGCAGAGCACGTGTAGCCAAAGAGCCATTCACACCTGTCAGCAATTTAGTTTTCTCATGTATATTTTAGGAATGTGGGAAGGTAACCAGGAAAAATTTTGAAGCAGACATGTTAACCACGTCACCCTATGCTAGCTAAATTTACCTCTCGCTTCTGTAAATATGTGTATCCAGGCAGATATTCTTGAATAAACTAGATTGATAAAAAAAATTCCTCCTTCCTCCTCCTTCAGGGGAAAAAGAAATGGCAGCAGTGCTAGAGGAGATGTACGGAGATGTCGACGCTGTAGAGCTCTACCCAGGCCTACTTGTGGAAAAACCCAGACCCAATGCAATCTTCGGGGAAACCATGGTGGAGATGGGAGCCCCGTTCTCACTCAAAGGCTTGATGGGAAACCCCATCTGCTCCCCAGAATACTGGAAGCCCAGCACCTTTGGAGGAAGTGTCGGATTTGACATTGTCAATACGGCATCTCTGCAGAAGCTTGTGTGCAATAATGTGCGGGGGCCCTGTCCAGTGGCATCATTTCACGTACCTGACATCAAAGATACCGGCTCCGTCGTCATCAACTCCAGCACATCCCCCTCACGCGATGGCGACATGAACCCTACAGTCATTTTGAAAAAAAGGACTACTGAGCTCTAAAGTTTTATTTTATTTTATTATTAATACATTTTAATATTTATTTATTTATTTAAAAATATTTATTCTATTTAAAATGGAAGAAATTTTATGTAAACAGACTTTTTGTATGGAGTTTTCTATATTGTTGTATGCCTATTTTTATTTATGAAAGGAACATGTACTTGTATAAGTTATTGTAAAATGAAAGACCTCAGTGACTGCAACCTGATACTTGAAAGCTAGTTTACGATTCCATCATAGTGTAAGTTTTGTTACCATGTTTTTGTTGTTGTTGTTGTTGTTGTTTTTGTTTTTTTAAAGCTGCTTTTATTCCAGTTGTGATTATGTATTTTCTTCTGTTTTACTGTCACGCAATGCATGTTAGTTCGTAAGATCTGGACCACTACTGTAGACAGTAAAATAGGGGCACTTTAATTGTAACATCCACAGTGGCTCATTTGATTGTAATAAGTGTTAAGTATTTCTGATCGTTAAATTATATTTCGGATATACCCATGGCCAAATGCCATGTCGCTACACTGTCACTTAATATGTGTTGTGTGTATATGTGGGGGAATGTTGTATGTGTTTACCTGTGTGGATGGGAACGGTGGGTTTCTGTGGATTTGTTGCCTTTTCTTTCAATTTTTTCATTTTATTTCTGTAAAGCACTTTGGTTTGCTTTTTTTTTAATGTATAAAAAGTGCTATACAAATAAAATTTGAATTTATTTTGATTGAAATGTTTGGCAATTTCTTTTGCATGCAATATTGATAATAATTACTTAGAGTGGTATAGCCCCCTCCCAATATCAGTGTCACATATTGCATCTCTTTCAGGGAGTTTTAGTTCACGTCTCTTGCTAATGTTGCTTCAATTCAACTTTATTTAAAAAGCACTTTAAAACAAGCATTGCTGTATACGAAGTGCTGTACATGAAACGAGGCACCAAAAGATTGGGAACATTGAGGAGTGCTCAAAAAACACTGGTTTGGAGCATTCCGGAAGTGGTTAATCAAAAACAGGTGTGTGTCATGATTGGGTAAAAAAGGGGCATCCCCAAAAGGCTCAGTTGTTCACAAGCAGAATGGATGCAAGTTCACCACTTTGAGAACAATTGTGTGAGTACATAGTCCAACAGTGTAAGAACATTTCTCAATGTACAATTGCAAGAAATTTCGGGATTTCATCATTTACTGTCCATAATATCATCAAAAGAATGAACAGAACATGAACATGAACAGAATGAGAAGAGACATGGCCACAAAGTTGCTTGATCTGGAGAGAAAACTGCGACGTGAAACAGCGAACGAACCGGAACCGTGATGAAGATGGATCTGACTGACGATGTGGTCGGACGCATGGCTGTCATTTTGCTCAGTTGTCCAAAGCTACTGGACTGAATCAATCTACATGGAGCCCAATTAAAATGTGATCAACAAGCTACAGGAACGAATCAACTGCCTGGAACACAAACCTACACGTGATTAACATATATTATTGGTGAAGATGAACTGATTGAAGTATTAACAACTTATTGGACTGAAACTAATGACTCCGAACTCAATCAAATGGATTAACTAACACTATCGGAATGAAGGACTGACAGAAATTTATTATCCTTGCTGACTTTTAACTAATAGTTTGCTTGACTCTTTTGCGTCCTAGTATAGCATGGGGTCGGGAATTCATAAGCTTCAGCTTCTTCCCGCCAGCCCTTTTTCTTTTCTGTTATTATATGTTGTAATCGTATGATGAAATGTTTTGTTGTCACAATGCTGTCCGAAAGGAAATATGAACAAATAAAACCAAACCAAACCAAAAGATTAAGAGAATATGGAGAAATCTCATGCATGTAAGTGGCAAGACTGAAAACCAACAACAAATGCCCATGACCTTCAATCACCAGGGTAGCAGTTCATTTAAAAACAGCTCATCTGAGATGAACTGACATAAAGAGGAAAATTCTGCTGTGGTCTGACGAGTCCACCTTTCAAATTGTTTTTGGAAATCATGGTATTTGTGTCCTCTCGACCAAAGAGGGAAAGGACAATCCAAAATGTTATCAGCTGAAATTTCAAAAGCCAGCATCTGTGATAGTATGGGTATGTGTTCGTGCCCATGGCATTAGTTCCACATCTGTGAAGACACACTTAATGTTGAATGCTACATGCAGGTTTTGGAGTAACATATGCTGACATCCAAGCTTTTTCAGGGATGTCCATGCTTATTTCAGTAAGACAATGCCAAGCCCCATTCTGCAGCTGTAATATTAAGAGAGTGGCCTTGTCGTAAAAATGTGCGAGTAGGCTAGCCTGCCAGCAGTCCTGGCCTATCTCCCATTGAAAATGTGTGGAAACCCCAGAATGTTGAGCAACTCAAGTTGTATAAGAAGGAAGAATCAGAAAGCTACAAAGCTTCAACAATTACTGTCCTCAGTTCCCAAGTGGTTACTTGAGTCTTAAAAGGATAGGTGATGTAACAGTAGTAAACATGTCTCTCTGTCATAGGTTTTTGGCAACGAGTCGCAGACATCAAATTCAAAATGAGAGAATATTTGCAAAAACAATTTAAATCGAACAATTTAAAAAATGATTTTTTTTTTTTTAAAGGTTTTCCAAGTCATATTTTGTCACGCTTTGAGGCGAGATTGAGGACCCAAGTGCAAGGAGGCACAGTGAGGAGGCAGATGTACTCAAAAAGTGGTTGTTTAATAAGACAAAAAGAAAAAGATACTCCAGGAACTGGATAAACAAAACAAGAACAAAGAAATCTGAAAACCAGGCACAAATGACCCATGCCAGCGACATAACATCAACAATGCACCCACACAGACTAGTCAACAAACAGCAGACTATATACACTCACACTGATTGACGCAACAAGACACACCTGGGTGAGACACAAGCTGATTTCCAGCATTTTAACTCATCTTTCAAGGCATCCAGAATTTTGTGTGCTTTTACTGCATACACAACGTGGGTACCACATGAAAGATTGCATACCATTCTTTCATTAGAAGAAAAAGTATGTTTCTACCTTATTCCGTTCTTTAGTAATCAGTATTTGAAAATAGGTCATTTGAGTGACATTGAGCAAAAATTGAAAAGATAAGGAGAAAACAAGCTGTTTGTGAAAAGATACATTTTCTTCACAACAGTGACTTTGACACTAATTTTTTTTGGCTTTGTGACGCTCTGTGAATTAGGTTTAATGTGATAAAGGCTTTGATCATTCACGTCATCCTTGAAAACATTCTATTTCAAGAGATTTCAACAGATTCAGTCATGTTTCACTGTAATTCCATACACAGGCAGCCCATTGAAAAGCGATACAAGTCTGCCATCTACTGGCCATAGTTAGTGAGTGTTTTTGATTCCACAACCTATTGACCAGGCAACGCTGCACTTAGACGTTGCACTTCCCATTGATTAAAAAAAAAAAAAAAAAAAAAAGTGGTTGACGACATTTAACGTTTATGGCTGCTTACATTGTGATTTTACTAATTGTTATTCAACGTTTTTGGCGGTCAAAGAGTTTCATGGCTTTCATGAACATTACCGAAAATGTCCATGTTTAGACAAATGTTTCGCCAGGAAAGCTGATGAATCTTTTTTACTGAACATGATGAATTTGATCATGAGAGGAAATCATTTGTCAGCAAAAGAGGCTGGCAACAGAAGAACAATTATTTTTCTTGGGTTGCGCTCCAAATCAAATAAAGTAGAAACAATGTTGACATGGCACTGAATTGTGAGTCAGGCCACACACAATCAACTTGCCTTTAAACACAAACAATGACAGCCACGTTTTCCCATCAAGACAGACAACATTTTGACTTTTTCCCGTTCACTCTGGGTCATTAGTTTGGAGAAAAAACACAACCAGTCACAGAAGCCCCAGGAAATTACTTTAATCAAGTCATGTGCATCAGTTGTCATTTGAACTACCTTGCCTCCTCCGCCTATGTCCGCGTAGGATTCCCTTTCACAAATACTTCATGCTCCATCACGGCATGAAAATGACCTAATTGTTTCTGCATTGTTCGGTATCCAGACTGTCACTTGCTCAAGGAGTGTTATTATTCCATTACGCAGCAATGTGTGGCACGCTCAGGTTTTGGTCCAGGAGAGTGGGCAAGAGAAACACGTCTCGCTTTGTGTTGGGGCAATCAGGATAAGCAGGCTTTGAGTTCAGTGTGGGAAGTGATCAGAAAACTTCAGTGTGTGTTTTCGTTCTCTGGAACACCGAACCCAGATTAGGCATGGGGAGAATGAGCCAAAAAGGGAGTTACGTGATGCCTTGCAGGTACGGGCTCGAATCTGTTGTGAGTTCATGCCAGCTGCCGTGCACACTAGTAGCTCTGGCAGTCACCCATCCAAATTGCGTGATACATAATTTCTCTCAACTGTTTGTTGATCAAGCCACGTCAAATCATCAAATAAGGTCAAGTCATACTAAGGTCATCCATTCAATATGTCTCCCAGGATCTTCGCAAAATGAAATTCCTGGCTGATTCTATTGTGGTCCCACTTTGAGGAAATTTGCAATGATGACAACATGAAGAACTGGTCACCATGGACTGAAGGGATGTAAGATGACCAATTTACCCCTTAACCACTATTACACCACATCCCGTAACACTATTTTTGCTTCATTACATACACACTGGAATGACTCAATAAAACACTTAAACGTTGACCTAGGTCAATGTTTTATACCAGTGTATCATAATGTGTGAGCCACAAGAAACCTTAAAGGAAAGTCAACAAAATTCTCTTTCCAATATGTTGTATGTGCCCCCACTAGTCTAAATATGACATTCAGATTTATATTGTGTTTGAGAAGTATGAGTCAAGCAGCAAAATTCACCCGTTTTTATCCATCTCAGGGGGCGGCCATTTTGCCACTTGCTGTCAAATGAAAATGACATCACAGTTGCTCAGAGCTCAGACAACAACCAATCACAGCTCAGATTCAGAAAACATGTGAGCTGTGATTAAATTTTACATGAGCATGTCATTTTCAGGTGACAGCAAGTGGCAAAATGGCCGCCCCCTGAGATGGGCTGAGAAATGGGTGCATTTTGCTGCTTAACTCATATTCCACAAATGCAATATTAAACAGAATACCATGTTTTGACTTGTGCGGCTACAAAAACATAATCTCGTAAATAACATTTTTTAATTCAGCTTTAAGTGGTCTCTGTGTTAAGTGTAGTCATTCCTAAACGTTATAATAGTTTACAGTGATGTTATAATATTTCAGCATAGCTGATGAACATGGATGAACCAAGATTGCAAGGGAAAAAGAAGAATAAAAACGTCTTACAAATAACAAATAGGGTTCTGGACTCTTGCAGTACATTTTGGATCTTTATGGGAATAAAGATCAAATGTCCAAATTGTTCAGCTGTCATTACCAAATCATCAAAAGTGGTCCATCCTAGTTATTAGGTTAGAGTAGGTGATTTTCAGGTACTTGCTTTTTTAAAGTTAAATGATCTTTTCTGAAAAGGTTGAGCAACACTATTCTATGATGCTTGTTTATACACTTATTGACCTTTAATCTACTTAGAAATATTCTTCATTGAATTTTAATTTGATTGCTAAAACTCAATTAAATAGTCTGTACAAACTGTAATATGATATGTGACTATTGTTCTTACTATCCCTATTGCGTGTGTGCGTACATGCCTGCGTGTGTTTTTCAGGTTTCTATGTGAAGTCTCTGGCAGTATTCCCTCTGCCTAGGGAAAGATGTCATTGTCTATGATATCATTGCTTCATAAATCACATTGGTTTCACACTCACACTAATCACTTCTTTAAGGTTTCTTGGGCTAACGTGACCGTGAGAAGCTATGACATGTTTGTGATCAAAATTAGTCATTGGTGTGTGTCATCTGTTTTTCTATGTAATTTTTGTGGAAAAGTACTAACGTAAACATGGTTTCAAGTATCCAAATGATGGAAGGTAGAAGATCCCATCTTCTGAATCTTCTAAGTACTGGGGCAGTAAACCAGAAACTGAAAATTGAAGGAAGGCTTTCAACAATATTTTGTGTCGAAGAGGTCACTGATGGGGATGACCTGGCTCACAACTATATGTCTGTTGTCTGTTGCATTTGACTTCCAGTCACTCATGTCCTTATGACATGGGGACGTGACAACTTACATGAACAAGTAATGAACCGACCACGATTGAAAGAAACCAGAGAATAATACTGTATTCAAGAAAGGTGGGGAGTAATATTTATCCCACTTGGATTGTCCCAGTTCCCACCTCGATGCTTTTGAAGCGAATGTAAACAACAAAGATGGCCGATTCCGATAAAGTGTTTGTTGTTCTAATGTTCTGGTCCACAAAGTCAGTACAAATCATGTTGCGAAAAATGAAGTTACTAAGTTATTTCAAATAACTAAATGTATCTAATAATAAATAAAGAAAAAATGAGCTTTATAATCGTGTAAATTATGTTTTGCCATTAACGATCTGTGTCTCCATGGGGGTCGCCTTTGTGACATTCAGCAGGGGTGTCCAAACTTTTTCATTTGAGGGCCACATACAGAAAATCAGACGCAAGGGCCACATAATGTTATTAAGAGAAATTGTGTTTAGTCCTAAAACTTGTACAAATAATTCATTTGTGCTTTTGCATATTTAGAAAAATGCTACAGTATATAAACCAATTTATTTGTAATATGGCAGTAGGGTTATTATGATTTTGGAATTTTTCATTTTAGTTAGTTTTTATTAGTTTTCAGGGTGGTCCTGTTAGTTTTTATTAGTTTAGTTATTTTAAAAATGCTTAGTTTTAGTTTAGTTTGTTAGTTTCAGTATTAGTATTATTAAAAAAATAAAATAAAATAAAAAATAAAAAACAAGTGTATTACTTGTGCACAATATTTAAAAAACACCATAATCGCAACGTCATCTGAAGGTGCTTTTCTATTGGCTGCTGCTCGATAATGTCACTTCTGTGTGACATACTTTCAAACGTCATTATTCCCGTTTATATCAAAATAAATCTACTAAAAATCACATTTAAAATCATCCCCAAAGGCTCATGCATTAAATTAATTACCAAAGACTAAAACAACGGACGTTTGCTATAATTATAGTTAGTTTTAGTTAGTTTTGTAAACATAAAATGTAGTTTCATTTAGTTTTCCTTTTTTTAAAAGCATTGCCGTTTTTATTTTATTTCTTAACAATATATTTTTTTTATTTTAGTTTTAGTTTTTTTTTAATTAATTTTAGTTAACTAATATAACCTTTTAATGGCACCAGTTTTTCGATACCCTCCCTTTCTTTCTTTGACCATCTCCAAACATTTTTGTTTTGTTTATTTTATTTGAACTGAGTCAAATGCCAATTTTAGTATATATCGGGGGCCACTCCCGGGCTGTAGTTTGGACACCACTGCATTACAGTGAAACCAGTTGGTGAAGTAGACCAGACGACCTCATTAATACAAGAAAAGTGATGAGACAACACCTGGACAATAAGTTTTTGGCTGGAGCTGATTTATTTATTTTTTTTAGAAGGGGCCCGGCTAACCACAGCAGGTGGAAACAAAGCCTAACGAGCAAGACAGACAGGAGACAAACAAGGAAACATGACAGAAATGAAAAAATAAATATAATCTATTCAACAGAAAAAGATAACGACAGCGTCTCTGTTCTGTTTAAGGTTTCTACTTTTGAGAGAGTCTTTTCCTCACCATATCGCTTTCTCTTAAGGGGTTCATTTGGTTTTATGTACTTAGTGTGGTTCTCGACCTGCTCTGATCATACGTGAAGTGCTTTGGCGCTACAGTATATAAATATAAATGCACTTGACTGTATTTGTTTTACTCATTTAATAAAGAATAGCCACATCGTTGCATACTTGGCATTATGCTTTGTGTTCCACTTTCTTGAAACTATGAACATGATCACAAATGACTTGAGAATGTCAGCTATTTGGTGTCTCCCTAGTTTTCCCACGTTAGTAATATCCGGTAACCTTGACACGCCTTGAATATCTGCCATATCTGTTTGCTTACTTCTTCCACTATTGCTTGTCTGCATTCCAACTGTATATATCGCTTTCGAAACACTGCTATACTCACCAACGGAACAGCAGTGACTGGCTGCATTGCAACAGCTATAGCTGAATAAAGAAACACCGTGACTTTTGTAACTGATGCCAATATACTTACTCAACACGAGTGTATTTATAGAGCACTTTTAAAAATGAAACTGATGGGACATGAGTCAGTGGATGGATGGATGGATGGATGGATGGATGGATGGATGGATGGATGGATGGATGGATGGATGGATGTTGTCCGGATGGTTGCAATTTTTTTCTGTTAGTAGAATCGGTATGTTAGATTGAAGGTCAAGTTGTTTCTTGGTTATTGATGTTAAATTCAAATTCAAATTCCATCCATCACATTGTAAAAACGGGAACAAGGATGCTGTATGGACAGTAACAATGAGAATTACTAGTTGACATCACCTGCAACCTGACCAAATGTTTCCATGACATTCTGTAGTGTTGCCACAACATATCATGGGACAAGTAAAGAAATACCATTCATGCAAAGCTGAACATCTTTCTGTTGTTTAATACAAATAGTGTATGTGTGTGTTGATGTCATTATTCACTGTGAAAGACAGCACTTGAGATTGTTAGACTTGTTACTTCAGATAAACATAACATTGCTTCTAGAAATTCATTCAGTTACACTGCCAACAAGTCTTAAATAAAATTGTCTAAACCAGCTGGCCAATTCTGTTTATAGCAAGCATTACCCAAACAAGAAACATAAACAGTTTACTTAATTGGAGACTTTTCTAAACAATTTATTATTTACAGTAGTCATCTGTTGCTCTTGTGACTATTTCCATAAGCACCTCACTGTAGTAATAGTAACGAGGGATGTGCCAAAAAATCGATTCATAAAACAATCGAGATTCTCACTTATTAATCGAATCGAATCGATATTAATATCCAAAAATTGATTTTATTTAAATTAGAAGTGAAGAAGAAGAAGGGGAAAAGGCAGTTGCAGCCCACATGATGTTTTTGTGGAAAAAGGCACTTACAATACAAAATTAATAAATGTTTAAACAAAAAAAAAGACACTTTAATGTCTCTATTTGTCATTTTGTCTTGCAAAGCAGACTGGAGTACATCATGACAATTTTGTGCATATCTGTAAACTGAAGCAGAAATCATTTGTCAATCAAATAAATTTGAATCGAAAATCGTTTGAATCGAGAATCGAAAATCGATTCTGAATCGAATCGTAGACCCAAAAAAATCGTAATCGAATCGAATCGTGAGACAGTCAAAGATTCCCAACCCTAATAGTAACAAACCAACACTTTGAAAATACTTTGAAATTACTAATATATGTTCACAAATTTTGTGTTTCATGTTAGTGTTTGCTTGGTCATAAAATATGTAAACAGTAAAGATTTCAATTTGATGGTAGTGTTGTTTGAATCACATTAAATGCATTTTTTTTTTTCAAATTATATGAGAAAATTATTATTTATTTATTTTTGTTTAAAATCTGAACAAAAATATAAAGTCTGTAAATTACTGACCATAAGGCAGACTTACAAGGTCCAACTTTTTTTTTTGTTTTATTGCTATGTCTACTTCCTCCTTGAGTGGAGTTAACAGGAAATGAAAGCTATCTCACTGGAAAGATATTATAATGAACTGGTGGATTTTATGTAATTGGTTGAAGAGCTTTAGGTTACCATTTACTAAACTGTCACTCTGTAATGGCGGGCGTTTCCTAAACAATAAGAACTAATGAATGAAAGAAATTGTCAATGGTTATTGAGTCATGAGATTCCATAGTGACTACAGGGAAACGTGCAAATGTCCAGAGCCAGACTCGAACACATTGACAGAAGAGGAAGTGAAGTCCACGAGCAGCGAACTCTTGGCAGGAAGTTTATGTGGGAGCGAACGATTGGTTTAGACTTTAGACTATTTCCTTCTTCAAATACTGGGCATGATAAACACTAATATTTAAATAATTGTAGTTATGGGTGGATAGTTCAGACATGGACTGTCTGAGAGAGTTCAACCCTATAGGATAGTCGCATGTACTAAGTGTTAATTATTTAACAATAATTTGTTTTTATAATACCTATGTGCCAATTCTTCTTCTTCTTTTTTTTCTTTTTTCTTTTTTTTTTAAATGAAATGAGAATTGGTAAGTGGAATGTGTGATCAGTATTTAGGACCACTTAAAATACTCGTGAATTAAAAAATATTCAAGAATACAAAAAAAAAAAATAAAATAAAAATAAATAAATAAATAAAAAATCAGCTAATATTGGTCATACATGCGAGATTAGATTAAAGATTAAAAATTAAAAATTAAAAAAATCTTGTCTTAAATTTTAGGGGCAAAATGCCAACATTTAGGGGCAGTCTGAAGCCATGCAACTGATTCTTTAGCAGAATGGTACTCGCTAATGTGCAACATCTGCGCATGCGAAAGTCAATAGCTTTGCAAACGATGGTCACAAAAATTAAAAACTGAATTTATTTTTACCCCACTGCCCACAGTCTGTCCAATACAACACCAATGTTATACAAATAAATACAATCAATACAAGTGAAATACAATCAATACAAATCAAAACATTTCCAACAAGCTGCGAAATGTGACATAGCAACATATTTACACAATACATTAAATTACATCATAGTATATGATGAATTGAAGGTTGATAATAGGCTAAAAATATTATCCCTCAATAACTTTTTAAGCAATGATATTGGGATGAATGAGGTGAATTTCATTTTTATTTTTTGTTTTGTTGTAGTCCAGTCATTTGAGGCAGAAGTTTGGGAAAAAAAAAAAAAAAGTAGAGCAGACTTTGGGAACTAAGAGCTTAAGAAAACTTCTGGAATAGAGAATGAATTCAAGGTGAACAGAAAGTGAAGATATTGTGTAGAATAGAAATATAATAGAAATAGGGTCTTGCCAATGACTGTTTCATAGATTAACTAGTGAAAAGTGAATGGCAGCGTGGAATACGATGTCTATCTTGTGGAGGAGATTTTCCTTAAAATGATCTAAAGTACATCGCTGTAATCTATAGTTGTGAGAACAGTCATTTTAACAAAAAAAAAACAAAAAAACCTAATCTATTTCAAGAGACGAGAGTATTGAGGCCAATTTGAACTTTAATTTCTTACAACCATGCAGAAGCGCCGCCAGGGATTTGAGGCCCTGTGAAAAAAATACTCATTTGGGATCCACCACTTCAGTGCCACAGGTTAAAAATCCGTTTTTTTATGAGGCCCCCCTGACAGTTTTCACGTCATCATGCTTTGTGCATGAGTACAATCCTCTATAATGTACTTTGTTTTTGTGCTCCTATAGCTCCTCCAAGTGGACTGCGTGGATAAAGTGACAGAAAACAAGGCGTCACATGTTCACTGAATATTCAAGCAATCAAACAAGGCTGTCAAGTAATGCTGTATTTCTTTTGGTTGAACAATGTTAATTAATTGTTCGCAATGATGAACTAAAAACAAAGGGACTCTGTAAGGGTTAGTAAAACGGTTAATCATATATGTGCAATGAAATTCAAACAGGTCATAAAGTTTCCATCATTTTCTTTACAATGTAAATTTTATATTGAAAATGAAAATAATGTACATAAACTAGAATAGAGTGGAGGAAGAGGCAATGACTAAAATTTGTCTCTGACTGTAATCCAAGTTCCCAAAAAATATTTTGGATGATACAATCTGGAATTGTGCATGCATGTGACCTGTTCTGACATGCTCATTCATGCACACATGCCTTCTGCTCACAGCTGATATAGAAAAAAAGATTAGATTCATATACATGATACAACAAGTCATGTTTATGATACCCTTGTTGCTAGGCAGCAAAAGAATCAAGATGGCATATATATTTAATCAACATTTTGTATTTATTTTTTATTTTACCCAAGTTACATCATGGTTTCAGAAGCCAGATATAAACTAATCAATTTTACTCATCAATAACCACATACTGTTTCTTTTTTTTTTTTATCCTGGTCATCTTAAATCAGATAAGTTATATTTTGAAGTAGTTTTATTATAATATTTCGTTTTCATTTTCATGTTTATGATTTATTTCATTTTCATCCCTTTCAAGCCAACTCATCTGGGCAAGAGGGCAACGCCCCCGAACATTTTATTAATGACATCCAGGCACTTTCATATTGCTGGTGTCGGGCGGAATCCTCGTACCTCCAAAATCTTCACTTTTCAGGAGACCCCAAAAATGGCATGTATAAACATTGCATCATGAAAGAGAACAAGCCCATTTTTTAATTAATTAATTAATTAATTAATTTAATTAATTACACATACATGTGGACTAACCAATAGCATAGATTTGTAAAATAATAATAATAATAATAATAATAATAATAATAATAATAATAATAATAATAATAATAATAATAATAATAATAATAACAAACATTAAATTTATTTGAAATGATATGCAGATTAAGTCAAATATACCATGAAGAGACACAAATGTCTTTTCTCTGTGCTGTGTATGTGAGATCCAAAGGGTGAAAACTCCTGAGTCAGACTATGAGAAAGTCCTGTGAAGCTGAATGGAATTTTGGACAGTCTCCCATAACACCGCAGTAGCCCGGAGTTGTCAAAACATTGGAAGGATCTCAATCCTTTGCACTCACAAGGGTGATAAATGTATCAGAAGAGGGGGGGAAAAAAACATCTACAACAGGTCAGAGGAAAATTACAGACCTACAATATATGGTTTTACTTAAATGCTTTGCAAGGAATAATTAGTCCGATTTTTTTTTTTTTTTTTTTTTTTTTAAGATGAATAAATAGGTAGATACGAGTAATTGGAACCAGGGGAGAAAAGTTCTCATATTCCTATGAAGTTAATTAAAAACTTTTTTTTTTTTTGTTAAAGATAATTTTGTTTGTTTGATAAAAGCAATTAAAAGTACATTTTCCATCACACGTCACCTTTAAAAAAAAACAAAAAAAAAAACAGTACTGTCCAACATAAAACTATGGTTTATATGAGGGATGAGCAAATTTTGTACAAAATTTGTATCTTGGGGGTTGGACTTTATTAGGCCTATACGTAATTGATACCACTATGTCTCATTATGAATGACAGTTTTTAAAATAATATATACATATTTAAGAGCTGTCAAATAATTACATTTTTAATCAGAATTTTGATAAATCCCGATGAATTGTTTAATTAAAAAGGCTTTTTTTATCAACATTTTTTGCCCACCAAATTTAAAGAGCACCAGTTATGTGTTAATTTTTTCAACATTTAATGTTATGAGGACGTCTTCAAAATGTTTTATCCACTGCACACGCTCATCTTCCTCTTTTTCTAAATATTTAATTACTTACATAATTTAAAATGGGGGGAAAGAAAACTAATAATTTGACATGAACAAATATTCTGAATATCATTCACCCAAAAAATAATAAATGCTAATTTTAAGTGCATGTTTTGTTTTTTTGTTTTTTTTTGTTTTTTATATATATATATTTATCTAACTATCTGGCAAAGTCTGATTTTCACTGGTGTAGAGAGATTGATTTAAAAAAAAGTAAGTGCCAGGCTGATTATATTGGCAGGTCTTGAAAATACTCTTCTAAATAATCTGCTGTACTGTATTCCATTTTAAGCATCCAGTGCTTAGTGAGAGAATGAGATGATGAAAACCCCACCTGACATGCGCTCTGTGTGCTTGAATTTAAAAAGTCCGCTAATCCTTTAAGCCAATAAATACAGGACACAAAAGGACAGGAAGACGACACAGAAGTCAAACAATTCCACAGCGTGAATCAGAAAACGTTTGATGATTCAGCATTTGACTAAATCTTATTTTGCTAAATGAATTTAATCCAAGCAAAATGAGTCATTGTAGAATTTTCTTTCACAAATCCACTATTGTGACTCTCTCTTTACAGTGAATGTGTGTGGTCAAAGGTGAAAACAAAGATGGCAGTACATTACATCAACCACCCACATCATTTTGATAACTTGCACAGCATAACAATATCAAATCTCAAATATTTTGCGAAGATAAAATGTATGCTTATTCAGTAGCACTGTACAGCATCATAATGAGAGCCGTCGAATATGTTGGTTAGCGCAGTTAGTTACATGAGCGAATCAAAACCATTAGATGCAGCTCAGGGACAACAGTGTGTTTTTTGTGTTGATAAGCCGCGATGAAGCATCCCGAGCTAGAGGTGCATTTTGTTTTGCAAGCTTCCCGTCATGTGTTTATTTCGTGTGAATGTTGGAATGCCTGGGGGACACTTCACTGAATTACAAACAAGACATTCATTTAAAACTTGAAGAAATATGGTTCCTGCTTCAGTCAACTCTTGTGATTTGTTCTCTTTTAGAATGTGATGTGTCAAGAGGGGAAGACAGAAAGGCAACAGCAATTCAGCTGCCGCATTGAGGGGATAATATTAATTAATAATCTCTCTCTCTCTCTCTCTCTCTATCTCTCTCTCTCTCTCTCTCTCTCTCTCTCTCTCTCTCTCTCTCTCTCTCTCTCTATCTTGGGTAGTTGGGCCTGTATCAAGTAGAGGCTTCTAATTCCTGAAGTGAAATCCTCTTAGGATCTATTTCCGTTAGGTCTATAGCTTCTTTTTAAAAATCTCCATTAGACCCTGCTCATTGGCTGGATAGAAGCTACGCATGCACGCAAAAACACATGCCAAGCGGCAACAGACAATTCTGTGAAGTGAATCAAGCGCAGACCAGTGTGAAGTTACTTAGTGCACCAACTCAAGATACTGTATCGTGAAAGGTAAGAAAATTATTATTATTGTACAACTTAGATTATTCATGCTTGGCTTATTGTACATGCTTCGTATTTAACAGTATGCCTATATGTTTGTTTTTAAACAGTAATTCTGGGGGCATTAATGCTATTTTCCTCTCAATTATTCAAGCACTTTATATCTTAAAGTTGACTTATCTTGAGTATCATACAGAGATTTAAATAACCAATTATGTACAATTAGTTCGAAAGTACAGTATCCAACAAAATCTAAGAACAAAGAACAGTTTATTATGCTCCTGTGTCATGGGTCCATCTTTCCTCAAAGAACTCACTGTGTCATTTTCTCTTTCAAACACATCCGGAAATTAAACAATGAAACATTCATATGCGATTTGGGCACATGTTCCAGCTAGAACTAATGAAGACAAATCTCACCCAGTGACAAAGACCATCAGCCCAAGGATGATACTAATTGAAACATGTGATTGACCAGTGAGGTTTTAATTGTGGAAATCAATGCGCTGGTCTAATTGTGACAGGAAAACCTAAGCTCCACCAAGTCGATGACAAGACATAAACAAAAGTGTTGGCAACATTGGCATAATGCAACTACAATTTCATACTTCACATAGTAGCATGCTGTATAACGGCATGGTGACTTACATTTAATATCATTCAATACATCATTCACGTAAAATGCACGCATACATTCTTCTTATTCGTTTTAAAAAATTATTGCACATACTGTACATTCTTTTTAAAAACAGTATCTATAAGGACTAACAAAGCCACCGAGAGACCCGCTACAGTCAACTAATCCTCTTAGACAGCATTAATTTAATTAAATATCATGGGAATCACTGTGTAAACAAATCTGGAGTTTTATAAAATGATCTAATCACTCTTGCAATATGATCTTGCATACTGGTAGCGATTATCGTGCCAACCAGCATCTCATAATTTAAATTCAACTCCCCCACTTCTGCTTTACACAGAAACATGTGTGACCAGATTGACTTGGAAGAAACAGCAACCCACACGGGTGAGTGAAACAGTGTTTAAACCATTACTGTATATTTTATTTTAAAACATTGTGGGCTTTGTGTAGACATTGTTTACAGGTAGCCCATATAACAGCCAAGTAAAGTGATTTGTTTCCCCTCTGCACTACAATTAGTCTGCTTTCTTGAGATTGACACAAAGCCTTCACCTCTTAATTAAATACCACATTGTTTCAATTTAATACAGAAAACAGATGTGTCATGTAAGTAAATTTTGAAAATGCTCAATATTTCAAAAGGTCCCAAAGGTGTTATCAATGACTGGAGGAGATTTAAGCTGGAGAGCATGGAGCAGGAAAACCTGCCACCTGCAAAACGGGAACTGCTCAGACAAATGTCGTCCCCTCATCGGAAAAAGGACGATTCACGGGCAAATCTCAATCGCAAGGTATATATTTTTTTGCTTAGTTTGAACAGCTTCAAAGATATCATTTTTAAAGCCAAAAATCAAAATCCAACCTAAGAGTTTTGCCCATATTTATAATATCAGCAATAGGGATGTAATGAGAACGGCAATATTACATTTTATTATTATTATTATTATTATTATTATTATTATTATTATTATTATTATTATTATTATTATTATTATTAATTCAATCTCTGGTGTAATAACCTTATTTATTTATTGATTGAATTATTTTTTATTTTATTATCTGTTCTCATTGCTGCTGGACATGTAAATTTCCCAGAGGGAGCCATCTCAAAGGGATCAATAAAGTCAAGTCTAAGTCTAAGTCTAAGTCCAAGTCTAAAACTGCCACAATATCATTCGTCGTCATGTCACGATATTAAAAGCAGCACATAAAAAAGTCAGGTTGATTTCCATTTGTGCAGTTTAGCACCCTCTGTGGCTAGTTTTTTTTAGTGCAGTTTAATTTTCATAAGGCATGTTTTGGCCCTTCTGTGTTTAAAATTCACGTTATTGATCAGATGAAGATGCTTGTGAACCCAGTCAATATGTGGAGGAACTCAATATGTGCTTGCATAACCAAGTGCCTCAATAATAAGTGTTATTAGAGATTGTAGGTTGTTTATATGCATTGCTGTAACGTACAAAAGCACAATATATATTTTTTTTTTCATATGAGCTCATTTTTTTACAACATTGTGACCTTTTTGTGTATTGCCAACCTCCCCACAATACCGTGACAATTATCGTATCGTGACCTTCATATTGTGATAATATCGTATCGTGATGTTTGGATATCGTTACATCCTTAAACTGCAATGTACCACTTCAGAAGGCTGCTGTCAAACAGAATGAAAAAGTTAATACTAAAGGGGAAGTTAACCCCAAAATTTTCTTTATAATAATACAGTATATTCCATGAAGATCCACTAGTCAAAACACAGTATTATGATTAATATTGAATTTGTGGAGTATGAGTTAAGCAGCAAAACCCACCTGTTTTTATCCATCACAGGGGGCGGCCATTTTGCCACTTGTGATGCAATTTTTCAGTCGACAGCGAGTATTTAGAATAGTGGGTGCACATCCAATATATTATTGTAAAGAAAAAAATTGCGTCACTTTCCCTTTAGGGGCATCTGATCATTATGCAAGTGGTTAAGTGTAAGTCAGGTAACTCCCCGTCAGTTCCAGCATGTGGCGCGGTGATGAAAAAAAGCTTAAACGAGTAGTGAGAAATGGATGTGTTCTCTTCTGTGTAGGTTTGTAAAATAGTAACAAACCATATAGTCAGTATTAATTTCTTAATTATGCATTGGGGGATAATTGGCATTCCCCACAAATTTTGTTTATCAACATCGCTGCATCTATTTTTCAATGAATCATGCGTGTTTGTACTTGTGTTTAATTGCTGTTGCCCTATACATCTGAAAATTATTCTAGTGTGGTCATGCTAGTTTTTCCATGTAAAAATGCATTTCAAATCATTTTCAGATGAGTGTGCAAGAATATGAACTGCTTAAGGAAGAAGATGAGGGCTGTCTTAAGAAATACAGAAAGCGATGCATGCAGGAAATGCACGACAAGCTCAGCTTTGGCCCGAAGTTTGAAGGCGTGCACGACCTGGACAGCGGGGAGGCGTTCCTTGAAGTCATCGAGAAGGAACATCACAGCACAGTCGTCGTCGTGCACATCTACAAGATTGGAGTCAAAGGCTGCGAAGAGCTCAACAACTGCCTCGACTGTCTGGCCACAGATTATCCCACGGTTAAATTCTGCAGAATTGACGCCGTTTCCTCAGGTGCTGCTGAGAGATTCTCAGATGAGGTGTTGCCTACGCTTTTGGTGTACAAGGCAGGCGAACTGCTCGGGAACTTCTTGGCCTGCACGCAGCATTTAAACGAGGAGTTCTTTGCTACAGATGTCGAGGCCTTCCTCAACAGTTACGGTTTGTTGCCAGAGAAAGAAATGCCGGTGATGGATGATGAAGAGGAGAATGATGTGGAGTAAACAATAATTTGTGGCTGCTGGGGAACCAAAAAAAAGTTGTTTGGTTGTGTTGTTGTATGTAGCGTTAATGAGCATTATTTGTATATCCTAAAATAACTAAATCCGTGTTTGAGAGGCTGCTTAACATCTCATTAGTGAAGGTTTCTCAAATCTGGTTTGGCTTAATTGTGGGAATGCTGAAGCATTCCCACGTATGTAATTTTGATTTTTATTCTCCACACGTTTTTGCCATGTAACAACTCCCACATAATACTTCTGACTTACACTGTTCAAATTTCAACTAGCTTCAAAAATTCACACCTCGCGGGGTATACATCATCTGATTCCACATTATGTACAGTATTCGCACAATTTAACGTTAAATATCAACTTTTCCCCATTCCTTTTCAATGGGATAGACATTGAACTATTTCTAAGTGTCGCTTTCCATGCCCACTTCCATACATATAACTTATCATCATTACCAGGTGTTTGTTGGTAAAATGCATTGTCCAGTAACCAGGAGGTCATCATTTCATAATTTATCTCTCAATTTACTTCATAAGCATTCCACATGCATTCACATCTTAGCATTCAGCTATCAGCATTCAGCTTTCAGCATTCCCACACAATTTCTCCAGAAATTGCACTTAGTCTAGTTTATATGGAATTTGTGTTTAAAATATAATAGCACCATCGCCCAAACAAAGTTAAATCCATTTTATGTTAATCTAACATTAATCAATATGGTAATGCTAATCTTTTGGGGGGAAGCGTGGGGGGGGGGGGGGTGTTAGAATATTTGACATATTACACTTAATGGAGATAATGCAATATTTGAAAGTACTTGACAGGATTGATTTCTAAATCCTGAATTTGTACTATACGGTCCTTCCAATTGTTTTGCTAGTTAACCAAAGGGCTGTTTCTGGTACAACTGAACCAAAGAAGTGTGGAAATGGATATGGTTGTAAACATCAGGATAAATGAGATATGAATCTAATGGAATGTAAAGTATGTTGTGTATATAGTACAATATTTAGTAGCATGATCTGCATAACATTGTCATCATCACAGTATGTGAATGATTACAGTACAGCATATATGTGGATAATTATAATTTTACCATAATTCAAAACAATAAAACAACATGAAATTTCCTTTTTGGTTTATTTACTCCACCGACATTCTTTCAGGGGCACTATGTACAGAAAATATAACATTGTGGTATTTTGTAAAATGTTGAGGTACATCTCTCTCTCTCTCTCTCTGAGTACTCTCCCTCATTACAAAAACATGCATGTTTAAATGTCCCCAGGTGTGAATGCGACTGAATGGTTATTTGTTTACATGTGCCCTGTGAATGGATGTTGAGCAGTCAGGGTGTACCCCCTCTCCCCCAAAGTCAGCTGGAATAGCAGTATAGAAAATAGATTAATGGAAGGTTTAAGCATTTATTACATTTTATCTCTAGTCAGGGTCACTAATAATCTGTTTTTTCTTTTGGTCGAGATTCAAACTGGCATTCGGGCTATCTATTTTGACATTCTTCCAACAATGTGTAATACTGAAGTCCTGTACAATTTCGTCATTGTTTCTATCCTTGGAGATTTTGAGAGGATTTAGCAAATGAGGTTAACATAATGCTTTGTTAACAGCTGTCCCTTTACTCGTGCCAAAGTCTAGACTCTCCTAATCCACCTCCGTTGATGTTTATTATGGCTTAAAATGAACATAGTCAATCATCACCCAAAGAAATAATGATAAATGATATTGAAATAGTAAGGCATTTATTTGCGTCAGTTTTCAGTAAAGACTGTCACACACCAAATAACAAATTTAATTGAAGCATTGCCATATTAACAAAGCATATTACATTTATGCATCTTCTGCAAAAACAAGCAAACTACCATAGCCGGATTTCTCCTTTTGCTTGAAAATAAATCACCAAATGCACGTCACCATATTCTGCCTTTTGTGGTTGTGCCAATTATTATATTATCTACTTATGTGGATTTATGCCAAAAGATTATGTAATGCTATTACCTATTGCCTGTGAAATAGCACTTGATTCCTAATTAGTTTGCAGCCGTTTGAATTTTGCCAGTTACAAATATTTCTTTGAAGATGTACATGAGTCGGTGTTTTCACGCGACCACATCTGACACGGCTTGCATAGCCTCAAGCTGATAACACCTCACATGCCCAAGATTTATTAGATTATTTTTAAACCAAGACTTTCTTGAGGTGTTGGAACTTGTCAGCCAACTGGTCTCTGACTCGACCTGTCTTAAAGAATGGATGTACATAAATAAGATAAAATTACATTAAAAGAACAAACTAAATCACATCTCCCACATAAATAAAGCAAATGTCAGATTTCATTAAATGAGAAGTTGTAGGTCTTCCATCCAAAGTGATCTTTCAATTGTACAGTAATGAGAATTTAATAACTCGTGGGTAGTATTTTATTTTATTTTGAAATAGCCTGGTCAGAACCATCAAACAGCCCAAAACGGGTGCCAATACCACCCAGGGGGAAATGACATTTACTGATCTGATACTATGACACAGCAGCAGAAGTGCAGTGATTCACATAGCTGACTTTGTTGTTGTTGTTGTTGTGAAATCCGTTGCCACCCTATGGCCCATTCACATTTGCCCTGTGACTAACTAGTGATCATCGTTTGGACTCCAGGTCCTGACATGACCCCTAACAGAATCAAGGATATAGAAAAGACAAACCCGTGCAAGATGTCAAAATTGAATAAGTGATTGAAGAACTAATTTCAAAGATCCCCTTTTTACCCACACGCAGTTTACGCAAAGAATGAATCATGCATTCAATGAGGAAAGATAATGTTTTGTTTTGTTTTTCTAGAAAAACACATCACGGGTTGACTCATTCTACTGTCCAATTAATGCCTGCCGGAATGTTTGCCTCTCCAATGATCACATGACCATCACCCCCGTACCAGACATTATTATACTTTTCCAATTGATTATACAGATTCACTCATTAAAGAATGTTTTTGCCTTTTGTGTTTGGACTTGTGCGAGCCTAGCTGGCACGCTCTAGTTCACCCACATAAAAAAAATGTCACGGTGATGATGTCATCAGTGTGCTATATAGCACAGATGGTTACTCACTCTCACCAAATATGGACAATGAGCATCAAGGATATTACATAACTGTGATGTGTTTACTGGCTTTCATCAAGAATGAACATAGAACCACTAATCACATATAAAGTGAATGATAGTGATTATTGCGTGAATTGCTGCAATAAATATTTCTCCTTTTGAAGAAAAAGTTGCTACAGTTCAGCTGCTACACGAGTAAGAGGTAAGACATCTGAACACATGCAACACAACACTTTAGTAAAAGCAAAGTCAACCTTAAACATTTCTTGACAATAATATGTTATGTATATGCGACCTCACTGGTCTAAACATAACATTCTGATTAATATTACATTTGTGGAATATGAGTTATGCAGTACAATCCAGCCGTTTTATCCACTTTAGCGGGCGGCCATTTTGCCACTTGCTGTCAACTGCAGATGACATCGCAGTTGCTCAGGGCTTAGGCAAGGGCCAATCACAGGTAACCTGTTATCTGAAGCTGAGCTGTGATTGGTTGTTACCTAAGACCTGAGCAACTGTGATGTCATTTTCACTCGCGCCTGATATTGATTTAAAAAAATTAAAAAAAAAAAACTTCTGGATTTTGCTGCTTAACTCATATTCCACTAACACAATATTAACCATAATACCATATTTAGACTAGTGGGGCTGCATAGAATATAGTTTGTCTGTCTGTTTGTTTGTTTGTTTGTTTGTTTGTTTGTTTGTTTGTTTGTTTGTTTGTTTGTTTGTTTGTTTGTTTTAAACAGCAGTGTCTCCTCATACTTTGTGTGAGGTAGGGCACACGCCATTACAGTAAAGAGCATACGAAAGAACTAAAATGAAAAACAAGTTAATGTAACTATTATTAGGTTTGTTTGTTTTTTGTTTTTTTTGCTCTTCACATGCAGGAGAGTGGAGGCTCTGCATGTCCCTCCAACAACATAACACGTGTAGAGCTCAATCTGGAACACCCATACATTCACCTTTTGCCCGACCTCACCTGTGTTATTCACGCAAGGCTAATGTTACTCCTTCATCTTGTTGGTACAAATTTCTGTTGTGGCTGAAATGTGAAGCATGCATCAGTACCACCACTGTACCATTAAAATCCATGGAATGTCATTATCAGCATGATACACTCATGGGAGGCAGCTTGTGTCACCACCCTTCTTGATTTCTGTCAACACCTTAATTGTATCTTCATAAAGTTTGTACGAAATATGTTTGTTGCCTGGAGACAAACCTCTCCCTTGATTTCTCTCACGTTCACATTTTTACTGTAATGGATGATAAAGAAAAACCCTATAATCTTCTGTACCACTAGTATTTCACTGAGGCAAGCATCCATCCATCCATTTTCTTAGATGTCACTTTGGATTTTGCATAATTATGCTTAATAAAACAAAGACAAAATAATCCTTGTTCTCCTGTTTTGTTGTGTTTGTTTGTTTTTACATCCAGATAAATTGTTTATCATTGATCTTGACAATTTACTCTAATCATTAAGCAAACTTCGAAATAAAATATTATAAAATAAATTAAACTCCTTAGGAACTGTTGGCATGTAGGTCATAGCTCTCAATCTCAAATGTCTGTTTTGCGCCCCTTAAACTGGAAATTTAAGATTAAATTGAATAAAAATAAATAAATAAATAAAGCATTTTGGTCAATGGATGGATGATTCATTATGAAACATACACCAGTCCTGACATATGGGGATACTGTAATTCCACCAACTGGAAAATATGTTTTTAAACAATGAAACAAAACCTAGGAAACTAAATTATTCACTCTTCAGACTCATCATCTGAAGAACAATTCTGGCATACGCAAACAGAGATGCCAAAGGTGCATTTTTCATTGGCCCATTCTTTGCATATGTGACAACAAACCCCAAAATGACTGAGACAAGTTGTCCCAAACTACCATGTTGGCTCTAGTTCAAGGCATGACAAGATGCCTGAATCCCTCCTCTAACGAGTCCACATGATTTGCTGCTAGAATTTGTCTATGTATGACGCCTGTTTTAAAATATATGAAGCTGAAAAAAATTACTTTAGGTTGTGCAAAACAGATAACTGGCACTCATGTCAGCTCACTATGTTTTATCTTCTCAGTACACAACCCCTGACCAATTATGCGACGAAAACTAGTATTCTACTTTTTCGTTGCGCCCTCTGGTGGAGAGGAAAATTGCAACGTGCTATCTATGATGTACTTCTTAGCCCATCCAACCTAAACTGCTGGGGTTTGTTGGATACACCAGCATGCCCACTATGCGAGAGAAGGCACATGACACTGGTACCCCTGGCATTAAAATGAATGAGGAATTCAAATGACTGTATTCGGACCCGTCGCCATGGGCGGGCCTTGGGGGTCCGTGCCCGCCCTGTCAGTCAGCCGTGCCCGCCCAAGCAAGATGACTCACCAACTATTCGTCCTATCAGTCACGTAAACTTGCGCCTTCTGGTTCAAGTAAAGCATGGCGTGCCAGCCAACCACATACCTCCTTTCAAGTTTGGCTGTGATTGACAACTAAGCGAGCCAATGACAATCAGGATCAGGAGGGATGGGGTGGGGTGGGGGGAGACGCGCGCTCTGCAGACGTGCCTTAGCCAAATCTACTTCCGGGTAGATAGTGCGCATTTGCCGGCTGGCGCTGGGACAAAGACTGAGCAGTGAGCACGTCGTGCCGCTTTAATCGAAGCCACCAAATGCCAAACCTAGATCCAGGATGACACAGTTGACATCAATGGGAATCCTGAGTCCACTGGTTACGTTTACAAGTGAGTGTCAAACTTTTATTTTAATTAGTCAAGCCACACAGCACGGATGAATTGTAGCAATACACAGTATGCTGTTAACAGACCCAAGCAGTCACACATACACAACAACAACTAAGGAGCATAAAATTATTTATCACTAAAGCAGTTGCAGTACAATGTGAGTTGAATTCTCTTTTTTTATTGCCAAGTTTGTTCATGTTGATGACTGTCACTAAGTTCTCATTAAAAAAAAAACAGCACTTTACACATCCTTTTGGATTGATATTCTGCTTAGTTTTTCACTGAACCCATATTTTGTTTCTGTATATCATCGACATAACTCAACCTTATTTCTAAATCACTTTAAAACAGCCATTGCTGCATACAAAGTGCTGTGCATGGAATAGAAATTAGTCTTTTAGTAGACACAAGTGAAATAAAATAACACAAAATAAAATTAATTAGAGTAAATATAAGTAGATAAGTATACACGCAAATAAAATACTAAAAATCTGTACAAGTATAGAAATAAAATAACACAAAATACAGAAGGCACCATAAAAAAAGTAAAATGATGTGAAGTCTCATGCTGAGTCAAAGATCAAAGAATAGAGATGTCTGGCAAAAATGAAAGGAAATTTTGTCCATATCGTACAGCCCTAATCCAACACGCAAATGAAGGCAACTGCTAGCCAATTCCAGATAGAAGGGGCTGGGTCACAGAGTCATTCATTCTGACATAGTTGTTTACAGAAGTGAAGAGTGGATTTGTTTCAAATGAACTTTTGAGTTGAATAAATGCAAAATGAACGACACATTTTTTTTTCAGTTTGTCTTTTAGATTTCAGAACGAACTGCCGCTTTTAAGTGACAGAAAATATTTCTGAACACTTTTGCAGTTGTCACAATGCCGCTGTTCAACCTGATGAACATTAGATTTAGGTTGATAAAGTGTGCCCCCCCCCCAAAAAAAAGGTAATTACAATTTCTACAATTTCTTCCTGGTGACGGGTCTGACTGTATTCTTGGAAATTAAGTTCTCTTTGACCATCATAAAAATATGTCAATGTTTTAACAATCTGTCTGTTTTATTTGAGTCTTATTTATACTGTGAATGAGGCTGCAGCCTTGAGATAATTTGCCCCAGAAGCCCGTTAGATCGCAAGTTAGCTGGTGGTTAGTTCCTCTTGTCAGTCGTCATGGCATGGAAAGCTTTTTGGTAACACAGCGGAGTAATTTCCAGCCATTGGAGGCTTAGGCAGATTATATGTAGGCCCATGCGGCTCAAATATGTACAAACAACGTGGCAACATTTCCAAAGGATGACAGTATGTCAAAACGCTGAATCTTGGTGGAATTGCCACTTCAACCAAAGTACAATATATAAAAAAATTTGAAAATCAAATTATAGGTGCTGGAGATTTTTTTTTTGTTTTTTTTTTCATGTCAGGAAAAAATATCATTCGTTTCTGGGGAACGTTTTTGAGTAATACCGTCGTTAGAAAATCTTGCCAAAAATGTTTTCAAATTAAAGTAAAACAGTATAACTCATTATTTCTCATCATACTGTATCTTCTCAAACCACTTGCTTAGCCATAACGACTCCATTGTTCATTACTTATTGAGCAATTACTTGGCGGGTCGCTGGGAGGAGCGCCTCAAAGAGTGGTGGGGAAATGTACGGAAGTCTTCAGGTGAAGAAGACTCACTTGAAGAAGACTTACTTGTGGAAGACATTTATCTCAATCAAATCACTTTATTTCACTCTTTAAAATAAAAGAAATGAAAGGGGACAGAAAGAAGTAAAACTTGTTTTGTCTGCCCCTAATCAACACACACAAAAAAGAATCAACACAAAATCAATGACAGCAAGCTGTCCAGCAACTGACTCAGTTTTGCATACATGTCTAGGAAAAATATGCATTGTATCTTAAATTTTAAAGTTTTAAAACAAATTTTATGTTTACGTAATGTGTACTTTTTGAAACACGCAATTTCTGAGGAATATTAATATTGATTTAATTATTTATTCATTTATTTATTTACTTTTGCAATGTTACACAAAAAATTGTGTCACAGTTTATAAAATGAAAAAGTTGACTATGTGACTGACTGACATGTTGCATGACAAGAGTGTTTAAGAAAGACATAAATTTCTGTTAAGAAGACATTTGTAGTTTTTTTTTTTTTTTTTTTTTTTTATGCACCAAATTACCCAGTGTGAATAGTAGTTTTATCGTAGTTTATCTTGGATGTATTACCTGACCAATCGATAATTGCGGTATCGTCATCTAGAGATAATCGTTATCATGAGCCTTGTATCGCATATCGTATCGTATCGTGAGGTACCCAGAGGTTCCCACCCCAAGTGGGTTGAGACTTGAGACTTTTTTTTTTTTTTTTTTTTTAAAGCGTCCCAGGATTTGGGACGAGACGGGATTTTTTTATTTTTTTTGCATTGGGATTGGGATGGGAAATGAGTTGAAATCTACTCATGTGCTACCCTCTAGTGGACACACTCACATCGTTTGAGAGTCTAAACAAGCGCTACCACTTTCACAATTTTGGAACCTCATTTTATGTATTTGGCGACTTTTTTGTACATCCATCCATTTTCTTGACTGCTTATTCCTCACAAGGGTCGCGGGGGGTGCTGGCGCCTATCTCAGCTGGCTCTGGGCAGTAGGCGGGGGACACCCTGGATTGGTTGCCAGCCAATCGGAGGGCACACAGAGACGAACAACCATCCACGCACACAAGCACACCTAGGGACAATTCGGAGCGCCCAATTAACCTGCCATGCATGTCTTTGGAATGTGGGAGGAGACTGGAGTACCGGGAGAAGACCCACGCGGGCACGGGGAGAACATGCACATTCCACCCAGGAAGGCTGGAGCCTGGACTCGAACCGGAGTCCTCAGAACTGGGAGGCGTAAGTGCCAACCACTCGTGCACCGTGCCGCCCTTTTTTTATACAGTATTTCATTATTTCAATTTTTTAAATCAAATTTCCAAGACACTTATTTTCACTAAACTAGTCTATGGAGCATTTAGAATGATATCTACTGTTGTGTTTGTTTGTTTGTTTGTTTGTTTGTTTGTTTGTTTGTTATGTTTTTGTTTTTTTTGTTTTTTTTACTGTTTGCCATTTACAGTTTGTTTTTTTTTGGTCTAGTGTCATTTGTAAAGTTACTACATCTAGATTTTTTTAAATGTATTTTTCCCCTTGAAACATACCGCTGCACTGTACATACAACACCATCTGTACAATTCTACTACCATCTGCTGGTGAATCAGCATCTATCTTCTAATGAAAACGGCAACCCTCACAGAGAACCCAAAATTAATGTAATGGGCTTCTGATAATTGTGTGGGTTTTTGTTTTTGTTTTGTTTTTTGTTTTTGTTTTTTATTGTAATTCAATTTCAAGAATTTGTCATTTGCGCGTAAAGAAACGTCTCCCATAATGCACCAGTTAGGTTTATGTTGACGCCTGCGCGTTTCGCTCTCGAAAAATGGCGGCACTCTTGCTGCAAGACTTTGATAGTTCCGAGCTGTCTGAATTGTCAAAAGAGACATTTAACAAACTCGAGAAGATCCTGTCGGATCAGCATTATGAAATCGACACTCTCAAAGCCCAGCGGGAGCAGTTCAGAGTTGACAGTGGTAAGATATGTGCCATATATTCACGAGCTAGTAGTGCTAAAATCTTCGGCATTGCTCACCATGCACGCAGTTGATAAACAGATCAATAACCCCGGTACACAATTCTCTTTTAATTCCACTTAAATCTAGCTCATGCGGTTTTCTACAGTGCAGTTTATTTAGTAACCAATTACCAGTCGCCATATCGCATGTTGTTTTAGTTAAGCTACTTTGCATAGTTAGCAATAACGTAAACAAGTGTTTTCGATTCCCTCTTATCTCCCAGAGCAACATTTCTTCGACAAGGTGAAACAGCTGGCTCAGTGTCAGGAAGACTTACTGAGAGAGACACGAGAGCACAGTAAACTTAAAGAGGAGTTGGAGAAAATTGGTAACAGTGAACTATGCAATCTCAATTTATCATGTCCCTTGACGCTAGTTTATGCTAACCATGTATGTTGTTTTTGACTTATTGCGTAGCGGATGAGCTCAAAACTGTAAGTGAGAAGAACCAGCAGTATGAAAATGCTCAAGAGAAGTCACTTTCAGAGCAGGTAATTAATTTAGTAGGTGAACTATTTGGATTTTGAAGATAACCAAGTAATTGAGATTGTCTCATTCACTTCCCCTTTAGACTCTGCTTTCAAATGCCAAGCAAGAACTGGAGGCACAAAAGCTTGAACTTGTGCGGACACTTGAGAGGAGAAACTTGGAATTGGAACATTTAAATGGTACGGGCGCCTTAATCCATCCATCTTTTCTAACCTTATTAGAGTCTCACAGGTAAAATGGAAACTTCCCAGGCTGGGTGCTGTTCAACTTTAATTTTTCCTCTAGTGTATTGCCAACATATAAACATGCAACCCCCCCACTCTCACAATTGTCCCTCTAGATGACTTGAGGCTAATGAATGATAAATTGGTGGAGGTCAGTGCCTCCAAAATGTCTCAGCAACTGAGGTTAGAGGAACTTGAAGCAGCAGAAGTCAACATCAAAGTAAGTTATTGTATATTTGCTTCATATTTGTTATTCTGCCACAAAAAAATTGTATAATTTGGTGTGCATACACTAAACTAACATGATTTGTGATGGTTTGCCATTTCAGTACAAGGAGAAGCGTATGGAACAAGAAAAAAAGCTGCTGCATGAACAAACATCTTGGCTGAATGTGGAGTTGAAGGCCAAGAGTGAAGAACTTTTGAGCCTTTCCCGACAGAAGGGTAAAGAAATCCTGGATCTGAAATGCAGCCTGCAGAATAAAATAGATGAGGTATGTTTCTTTCCTTCATTGATATACTAACCGTAATAACTTCATATCCATTTAATGAATTTATGGTCTGTGTATTTTGTAGTTGAACAGAGTCCAGGAACAAGTGGCCAGTCTGAAAACATTGAATGAAAACCACCAAAAACAGAAAGATGACCTAATCCACAAACTGAAAGAAGTATGTGCAACCTACTTGATGTAATTCAAGGAAATGACCAAACTCGAACTATAGGTTGTTTTTTTGTTTTGTTTGTTTTGTTTGTTTTTTTGAGAAATTTATTTTACAATGAATGAGACCAAGTACAGTAGAGCTTGCAATCGCACCCAAAATTCCCGTTCCCTAATCAGGTGTGTTCTGAAATACGCTCGCACTGCTGATTCACTGATTTACTCCGACTGTTTGAAAACTTGGTGCGTTGTTCAAATGTGCCGTTTGGTCATTCATAATGCCCCCAAAAAGGAGTGCCGGAGCCCAGTTCATTCAAGCAGCTACTGATTACTTTATAACATAGGCTGCATTCGGAAATTGGTGGGAGGGAAGTGCGCTCTGCCTCCTCAAACACACACACTGTCAGTGATGCTAAAGTGAATTTCCAAACGTACCCCGGCAGTAAACGTTGAAAGTTGCAAAATGTGCAAAAGGAAGCTGAAATAGGCTACACCACAGACAAAAAAGTGGGTGTCCAGTGTCCAGCATGATGATAGGAAGAAGATTGGTTGATTGAAGGCCATAGTCACCATTGATGACATTGGTGAATTTCTGGGGAAAAGCCAGGGAAGTGCTGAAGAATCGTTAACTAATTTCACTCACTCATTTCAGTCATTTTAGAAAATTTCAAAATTTTCAATACCCACACAATATTATTTTCAATAATTAAACTGAATCTACCAAATTACAGAATAGACTCTCTACTTTCTGCATTGTACCATTCTTTTATAATTGACAGTAGAAAAATGTAGGTAAGGTTGCACAAAATGCAGCCATTGGTCCCATGGACTCTCAAACTGTGTTTATTTCATATAAAAATGGGCAATGATATCATCTACTTGTGGATGGGCATCAGTAAAGTTGTTTCCAAGTTTGACATTTACAGTGGAGCATAATCAGATTCTCCCCCATCTATCCCCATTCAAAAAAAATATAATTGACAAGTATATTTGTAAAAGGCAGTGAATGTTAATAAGCTAGGTTTTGTGCTAAAATGCGTGTTAAGGAGGCCCATTTTGAAGCTTGTTTGGAACTTCTTGGGTGCTGAATCTTTTTTCAAGTGGAATTTAGAGTCAGACGAGTACAGAATTAATTTTACGATGTTTGTTCATTTAAGGCCAAGGAGCAGCAGACCACTATAGAGGAAAAGTTCCGAAATGAGCTGAATGCTAACGTTAAGCTCTCCAATTTATACAAGGTATGTTGTGTGAGAGCGTATTCCAACAAGACCTCAATGTTTGCGTTTTGATTGATTCAAATAGAAGTGTAGTAGATGCAAATGAGTTATTGTGGCTACAGGGAGCAGCAGCTGATTCTGATGCCAAAGGAGAAGAGCTGAGTCGAGCTGTACAGGAGTTGCATAAACTGCTGCAAGAGGCAGGGGAAGGTATGAGGCTGCAACTCAATGATTTCACATTTGTTCACAAAGGAAGATTATTGATACTTTGTCTTTGAGTACCTTATAAACGCCCTTGGTCTTCTGTTTTCTCCCTTTGCTACAGCCAACAAAGCTCTCGAAGAGAATTTGCAAGTGGCCAATGCTGCTAAGGACAAGGCTGTTTCCGAGCTAAAGGAGAGGATCCGCATGCTTGAGAAGGAACTGGACAATGCCAATCAGCTCCTTTCTAACTTGAAATTAAGAGGTAGTTTGCGTTCTGTTGTACCTTTGGTTGTGTAATGGTTTTTAGGCCTTGATAGTAAACCAGCTTACATTTTATTAACCATCAGTGACCTAACAAAAACAGACCTGTCCTAAAATTTATTTTTCTTTTCTTATTCATTCATTGTATTTCTTGTTTTCCCCATTTTGTGTGTCCAGGTCCAGTTGGCACCACATCTGCACTCACTGAGGCGCACATGTCATCGGTGTCTCCGACAGCCGCTGCTGTGGCAAAGATTAAACCTGGAATGAAGCTCACTGAGGTGTGTGTCATGAAATCTCAATTCTCAAATTAATATTATTGGCACTAATGGTGCTTGCGTGATTTTACTGTTGAAGGATTGAAGAAGCACGCGATTTAGGGACTCTGATAAACAATGCAGTGCTAAAGCTTATGTTTTTCCTAACTGGTGCTACCATTGGATACGTTCATTAAGTGTTTCAGAATTTACATTTGAATTTTTTTTTGTTCTCACTGTGGGGTATTTTGACTTGTCTTCTGACAGTTGTGTTTTTTGTAGTTATATACTGCCTATCTAGAAAGCCAGGAGCAGCTGCAGTTGGAGCGTCTGGAGAACAAGCGGATCAACAAGTATCTCGATGACATAGTGCAAGAAGTGGAGGCAAAGGCTCCCATTCTTAAACGGCAACAGGATGAGCATGAGCGCATGCAGAAATCCGTGGCCAGTCTTTCAGCCAAGCTCGAGAAGGCTGTCAAGGTAAGTGGTCTTTTGTATGGTCCAGTGCTCCCCAAGTGCAGATGTGAAAAGTTTACTTTAATCGAGAGGTGCTTTAGTTTTTATACATGTGCTTGAAATTCAAAGTGTTCTATCTGACCATAAAGTCGGCTAGCAAATAAGTCTCTATCTGGCATTCAAGACTTAGTTCAACTGATTGACTGCTGACCTGTATTATGATTTTTTTTTTTCTCTCTCTCTCTCTCTCTTCTACACTGTGGTAAAATCAACAACGATCAAGTTATTTCTATAGATGTAACTCTTTTATCAGCTTTATGAGCTCTGCCAAGCAGGCAAGGACTACTTTGACAAATGGCTTATTTTCCTTGTCTTTTTCTACTGCAATGTGCCATCTCTTTCTCAATTAGGTGCAATATGTAAAATGTTTAAAATACCATAGCAAGCTGTGATGTGTTGTTAAATAGCTTAAAGTTATCTTGAGCGGTGCTTGAATTTGCGCTTAAATGAGGCATATTTTAGATTTTTATTATTCCCCTTTTATTTGTATGTGTAAATTTGCCTGGAAGGTTTTACAACACTGTACCATCCTACTTTTTCAGTTGTAGTAGCATTTTAACCAATGTAAGCAGCTTTCAATGTTTGCTCATGCGTGTGTGTTGCAGGAAGTGCACCGCCTGCAGAATGAGACTGACGAAGCCAATAAGCGTTGCTCTGTTGCCGAAAGGGACAGTAAAAGGTGTGAAATGCAGATTGCAGATATGACTCAGCAGGTAGGTTCTTCTGATTCGAACAATATTGCCCTGTATTGTAGAATCAGGATGATGTGAACTTTTTTTTTTTTTTCCCCCCCTCCAACCTCCCCAAGGTGCGCGTGCTCCTTATTGAGCTTGAGCAGGCCCGAGGAAACCACGTGTTAATTGATGAGCAGTTGAGCTCTACAGATGTCAGCAGTACCTCAGAAGTGATTAGTCGGCACCTGGTGACCTTCCGGAGTGTGGAAGAGCTACAGAAGCAGAACCAGCGTCTTCTGGTGGCCCTCAGAGATCTTAGTGATGCCCAAGAGAAAGAAGAGTTGGAAACCTCTGGGTACAAGTATGCTAATTATATTTATTTGTTCTGTGTGTAATATTCAGTGGAAACTCAATTTTTTCAGCAGTTATCACATAGGATTCCACTTTTCCTTAATTTTTGCCATTGTTGTGAAAATGGGTCAACCACCGCTTGCCTTCTACAGCTGGGTCCTGCAGGTGGTCGTCGCTGAGTCCAGTGACTCGGGCTCCCATCGCTTGTCACCTTCTGCTTTGCTTTTGCAAGCTTTTACTAGGTTTTTTTTTTTTTTATTAGGTTCTCCAGCTAGCCGCTCTTGTTAGCCACTCCAGTCTATGGCTTAAAGATTCAGACCAATTCCCGCTTGCCACTCTTGTGAGCTGCTCCAGGCTGAATCCGGCTAGCTGGGCTTCACACTGGCTGCCAAGTCGCTGTCGCTCGCCGAGATGCTTGTTCGCTCACACAAAATAAGAATAGCTGGCAGGCTTGCATAGTGTGGTCTCTGAACCACTGCCGTGTGTGTGCTTCGAAATGCATGCACTTTGCTCCATTCTATGACATAGCAACGTCTAAAGATCACTTATTACACACTACTTTTACACTGCATGTCTAAGTGTCGAATTTTAACTTAGTTCCTCTATGCAATTTTTGCCTCACTGTCAAAATGTATTTTTCAAGTAACCAATAGCCAACATTTATGTGACCCCTATTTACTCAATCAATGAAACAACCCACATGTGCAGCTGTTCATTAAGGGTGTCACGATTTCGATTTTTTATCGAAATCGATCGAAATTACGTCACGATTTCGAGCATCGAAATAGAAGAGAGGACACACGATTCGATGACACCCCTACTGTTCATAATGAAAGGTAAACAACTTATTACAAAACAATACCGGGCTTTAACAACACAGAAGAAAACGAGTGAATAATAGTAAAAAGATTTACATTATACATTAGTTGGTACATTTAGTTGGCCTGCTCTTCCTCACATTGTTTTCAACTTGGGTCACCTCAGCATTGCTCCACTGGCCACTGTTTGCAATTTCAATACCCCTCATTCATGGACCTCAGCGTATGATATTTCTATCATATTTAATAGGTGATGCTTTCTGAAGTGATGTTTAGTGATTTCATGCATTCCAAACCCTCCGTCCCCAGACCCAAACACCTCTTTATGCTGCTGTATCTGCAGACATGTCTGAATTGTACCACTTGATAGCAAAACAAAATGGAATTGTCACTTGAACAATGTAATGTAAATCCAGATTGTGTGATATGAAGAATTGGATTAATCAGGTTGGGCTGTCACAGGCTCAATGAGGTGGAGCGCAGTTTGGAGACCACTCTGGCCGAGGTGGAGTCTCTGAGGGAGCAACGCAGCCAGCAAGTAAAGATGACAGAGTCCATCATGAGGCAAAGGGACATGTACCGTGTGCTGTTGGCACAGGCAACGGGTGTCAGCTTCCCTCAGCAAGGTACCACTTGACAATGCAGATCATCAACATTTTATTTGTAAAAAAATGCTACATGTTAAATATGATCTTCCACGCAAAGAAAATGCATTCAAATCTAACGAAATGTTAAGGGTTCTGTATATTATAGCTCAATTTTCTGTTTAAGGTACATCACCAGAGGAGCTTACTCTCACGTCCACTCCCCGGCGTTCACCTGCAGCCACTCCCACCACCGCGACACCCACTGCGCTCGTCTCCATGGCAACTGACTCTGCTGAAGCATTGGAGGCCAAGGCAGCCTTGCGACAGGTATGTCAATGTTGCCATTGTATTTTTTTATACACAGAGCTGGGTGGAGGTGGTGTTGAGATTTGGGCTGGCAGTGTGCATAAGAACCTCACAATTTGTTTTGTTTAGGTTGTGATTGAATTAGATTTTAATTCTGAAGGTTGCATTGATTTGATTTAAATTTAAATACTTAGTGATTCAATAACAAGTAAAAATACACAAGTTGGAGTACATTTGGACAATTTTGAAAACTGTAACCCCTCCATTTGTGGCAAACAACTTTATTTATTTATTTATTTTTATTTATTTATTTATTTATTTTTTAGTATTAAAACTTCTGAAAATAAGAATTTGCATGTAACCCATTGATGCATATGGGGTACAAAAGTACAAAACAAAAACAAGGAATTTGTGTGTAACAATGACAACGTATTAAGTGCATGTAAACTTAAGTATTTCCTCTTGAAAACTGTAGTTTTTTTTGTTTTTTGTTTTTTTAATGACACAATAAATGCAAAATAATTGAAATGAGTGAAATCCATCCAAACACGGCACAATTTGGTTTCATCACAGAAACTGTGCTCAAATTTGCTGATTATTGTGCTGATCTATATAGGCTGCTGACCATAATACTCCTGAGCTATATTCATAGATAAACTTTTTCTTGCGTATGCAGTTGCAGGAGGTGTTTTCCTCATATAAAAAGGAACGGACAGAGAGTGACAAAGCACTGACCGAGCAGAATGACAAACTCCTGGAACAACTTTCAGACCTCCGCTCCCAGAATGCTAAAACAGCAACACAGTTGGAGTTTGCATCAAAGAGGTCTGTTCCATCTTCAAAAGCAGGACCATTTACTGGGCTGTATCTTTGAATTACATGTTGAACCTCTAAGGGAGAACCAAACCATTATTTGATTCTCGTAACTGGCTGAATGTCATCATGTACAATTGACAATTGTTTGAAAGCTGTTTGAACTTATGAGCAGAAGTGTAAATGTACAAAAGCTAAACGTCTCTTAATGACACAAAAATGCTATGAATCATCACTGAAATTCACATGCACATCTCTATTCAGGTCAACTTCAACCTTTGAAAATATCAAAACAATTTCTGCAGTATTTTGGATATTTATGAGTTAACACTATATAACCGGCGAATGCTAGAGCCCTCTGTTATGACAGACACGTTTCTCAAATTCCCAGTTATGTCGTCTTAGTGGCTTTACAATTTGAATTAGGGCTGGGCAATAAATCGAATTAATTCGATACATCGGCATTTTAAAAAATCGGATTTTTGAAAATTTGCTAAATCGTGAAATCGAATTTTGTCTTCTGGATGATGTCATTTTCAGTCGACAGCAAGTTGCAAAATGTGTTTTTAAAAGGTAATAATTGTACGTGAAAAATAATGAAAGTATCAAATTAATTATAGACAAAATATTAACTTTTTATTACTATAATGGGATAAATAAGTGAAGTTTCCCTTTAATTAATCGGCAAGGAATATCTAAAGTCAAATACCACAAAATATCAAGTTAAGGGTACTATATTTTTTGTCCAAGACAATTTAATTCATTTGTTTTAAAGAACAATTGAACCACAAAAATGAAGAAATTATTTTTTCAGAACATTATTATTATATTTATTGGCACTTAGCCAATTTCAAGTTATTTCAGTAACAACATTGTGCAACATTGTCAACGTGTTTGTAGTGTTTTGAAACTGTGAAATTGTGCTCTATTTGAGGTTCAATTGTGTTAAAAAAAAAAAAAACAGGTTGACCAGGCACTCCTGAAAACAGAAATTGTTTGTTGACATTGTTCTTATGTTCTGTTACATCCAAATGCTTTTATGTGATGTAATTTTGCCTTAAAACTGATCTAGAATCAGTATACGTTACTGGTGTCTGAACATTTAGCACAGGAATTATTTTTTAATAAATGAAACCTTTAAGTAAACGTTAGTTGGATTTATTAGGTTAAAATCGTAATCGTCCTGAATGACTGCAAAAAATCGAGATTTTATTTTTTGGCCATATCGCCCAGCCCTAATTTGAATTTGACATACCGGTAAAGCTTAGTCATTTAATGTTAATTCTGATCACTTAATTTTTAATTAACTTAATCCAAAAGAATCTCAAAGTGCTCATTGACAACAAAACTTAAAGGCTTTGTGAATGTTTGACATGAGCCAAATTATAACATGTTTTTCCCAAGCTTATATTATGCTGAAGTTGAATTTTTGCGTTTTTGATTCGTTAGGAGTAAAAAGCTTTCTTTGAACAATGACAGGTATGAAATGCTGCAGGACAATGTTGAGGGATACAGGAAAGAGATTGCTTCCCTCAGAGAGAAGGAGCAGAAATTGGCCTCTGCCACACAGAAGCATGAGCAAACCATCAACACATTAAATGAGGATCTAAAAGAGGCACAGGAAAAACTTTCAATGGCAGAGGTATTCTCTAAGATAAATTGCTGCTATGGACATTGAAAATGGAAATAATTTAACTGCAGTCCTCTTCCTTCTTAGGGTCTTTCTGAGGGTCTACGTAAAGAGAGAGACATGTTGAAACTGGTTGAGTCTCGGTTGAGTCAAGAGAAGGATATGATCCTTAGCCAACAACAGAGTCAGAATGTTTTGATGACCAACCTTCAGGCTATTCAGGTGATTGTTTTTCCCCTCACTGAAATGTTCACAAAACTCTTAAGTTTCCAACGTGAAATATTGTTTTTTTTTATAGGCTACACTAGAGCGTTCAGATGCTGATACACGTCAGCGTCTTAACGGCCAGATAGAGAAGCAAGAGCGAGAGATCTCTCAGCTACAGAAGAGGTTGGAGAATGAGGTGGAGCAGCGCTATTTGCTGAGTAGAAACCAAGAAGTAGGAAATCAATTTATTTGACCTATTTGCTGTTGGCCACCACACATTTTTTGTTTACATGAAAGGCACGGTCTTCCGTTTTTACTCAGGAAAATGTACGATTATAAATACAGGATTTATACACATGAACTCCTTCTCACTCTACACCTCTGGGCTTCTGTTAATGTGTGGCGGGGATTTTTTCCTAAACCCCCACCCCCCAGCCTGTATTTTGCCATTTTGTGTTTGTTTTGTCAACAGCAGGACGTTTCTGTGGACAGACAGTTGCTTACCCCTCCAGCCAATTGCAGAGCGGGGGGTGGCAGGGGGCATGTCGCAGACGGGCCCGGGCGTATTTGTCGGCTGCATGACGTCACTCCCGCGGCAACTTGACAACACGCGCAGGGTTTTTTTTTCTCACTCACTCATTCACGCAAGCTTACATGTGTGAGTGAGAGTGAAAAAAAAATCTAATTAAACTAAACTCTTGTGAATTGAAATTGAATCGATTCAGGAAACTTGAATCGATACCTAGCCGTAGACTCCACAGTTATAAAACACTGAATTGAGGGCAGAAAAACAATATCCATAAAATAATTCTCGTTCCTCTGCTAAGATCCAAGTGATGGAAGTAAAGCGGCAACTGGAGACGCAAGTGACTTTACACCAGAAGACAAAAGATCTGCTGAATGCTGCCGAGGTGGAACTCGACTCCCTCAGGGTACAGCAAGGTAGCAGTGAACGTCACATCCTGGGCTCCCCCACCACGCCCAAAACTAGAGGTTGGAATAAAGAAACATGAACACATACTGATTATTTCTGTTACTATTACAAATCCAAGGAAATTGTTGATTTGCAATGTTCATCTGTCCCATTTATGTGCCAAATATTCCCTTGTTGTTGGTTGTAGTCATCCATGTTGATACCAGATTCACATAAGAGTGAATGTTTGAACAATTTTATTAAATTCTTCCTTTTCTCAGTCTTGCAAGTTTCAAATCAAGAACGGGAGGATCTTCAGGCTCGCTTGCTGCAGGCTGAAACACGAGCAGAGCAGCTGGCAGACAACCTTAAAGCAGCCACTTCCAGCATGGAGCAGTACCGAGCCATGGCTCAGAGTCTGGAGGAATCCCTGAACAAAGAGAAACAGGTGAAGTACACTTAAAATAAAGTCATGCACCCTTCATGTTGTTATACATAATTGCAGACTTTTGTCTCAGATAAAAATGACGCAAACTTGGTGTGCTGTTTTTCTTTTTAAAACATATTAAGTTTCGTTTTTGGATCATATTTGTAATGTGCAGGTAATGGAGCAAGCTCATGCCTCCATCGAAACTCATGTGAAGGAGGCTGAGGAGCAACATCGCAGGCTTGAGGAGAAGCTTCTGGAAGCCGAGAAAGAGAAACGTAATATGGAAGAACAAAATATGAATGCTATGCTCTCCTTGAATGAGCAGGTAATCAATTTTCCTTTTAAACTCTTCTAAATTGCACATTTTTAATGTATCTGCCCCAAAAAGGGTTTTTAATTAAAAAAATAAAAATAAAAATCTCTTCATCCCAACCTTGCTATCAGATGGATACGCTCAAAAGGAACCTGAGCAGCGCCCAGGCGGAACACCAGATGGCACTACAGCGCTTGTCAGCTGCTGAGTCCCAACAGCTGCAAGCTTTACAAGACTGCCAAGAACAGGTAAATAGCCACCATGTTTATTTGCCTGCGGATGTGTTTTTTTTGTTTGTTTTTTTCCCCCATGTTATAATCCCTTCAACGTAATATATATATATATTTTTTTATACAATCTGAATGTAGTTTTCTATCAAATATTTAAGGCTAAACTGGCAGCCGAAGCACAAGACAAGTATGAGCAGGAGATGATGTTGCATGCTGCAGATGTGAAGGCAATGCAAAATGCCAAGGCTCAGGCCCTGCAAGCAGTTGAGCTCAGACATCAGCTCGAGGAAAGAGCTCAAAGTGCCAATGCTGAGCTAATGGAGGCCAAGATCTCTTGGGGGGAGCAGGAGAAGATCCTCAAGGTTGTTTTTTGGACAATTTCATAGGTTATATTGGATTACAAGTGAGTCCTATTAAATGTCTTTCCGTTCATTCATTCCATTCTGTAATCTCACAGGAGGAGATGTCCAAAATAGAAAGCCGCTTTGATGAGTTGCAGAGGCAGAACGTTCTCTTGCATGAACAGATTCAGGCAATGAGTAGCAAGATGGCTGAGAATTTGCAGCGTGCTGCCAGTGAGAATCCACTTAACATCTCCCTGTCTGAAGAAGGCAAATCACAAGAACAAGTCCTTGAGATTCTAAGGTAGCATGTTTTCACAGGAAAAAAAAATGTTTGCACTACAAAATAAGTTAGGTCAGTCCTTTTGAATTTTCATGAAGTTAAATTTGGTGTCATTGTTCAAGTGGAGGGCTGTCACTATCAATTATTTTTAGAATCTATTGTAATTTCATTAAATTTGATCAAATCTAATTTTCTATTAGATTGTATTACTATGTATGTATTATTTTTTTTACTGATTGTTTATGATCCAGTTATTGTTTTTCGGTATTGTTTAAAGATTAAAAAGAATAACTAAGCAACAATTGAGCAATATCGCACGGGAGGGCTTAATGTTGTACTCTTTATTTTTTAACCTGATTCAGTTACTGGTTTGGTCATTGTTCCAAAGTAAAAGTAGATTTTAGCAAATGTCTTATTTTGATTAAAACAAAAGATAATATGTCTGCTTTCATGAGCGACTATAGAAATTAGAGTAATTTTGAGAGGCTGAAATACCAGGATTTGGCAATTTTAAGTTAAACATTGGCTCTAAACAATAATCATGATTACTCTATTAAAATGATTGTCGATTCATTTAATAATCAATTACTTGTCGATTAATTTTGACACTTCTAGTCAGGTGTTTGCTAAAGTTAGTCAAAACAAAATAGTACTTATTTAACTATTGAACAAAATACTGTACCCCGAGTGGCAACTTTTTCTACATGCGTGTCTGAGCCTGTTGAAAATTGCTTTTAAAAAGTACATGTGATTAAATGTTTGATTCAGGCAACATAAGCGGATTTGAATAATCCGAAAATGTAAAGGCACTATACAATTACGTTTTACCAATATGTGTGTGTCATAGGTTTGTGCGTCGAGAAAAGGAGATTGCAGAGTCTCGTTTTGAGTTTGCTCAAGGGGAGACTTTGCGTTACCGTCTAAGGGTTGAACATCTGGAACAAGAGCTAAAAGAGGTTCAGGACAGCTTGAGTGCTGCTCGAGGGAGGATGCAGGTAGGTAGCCAAAGTTGGGTTACATTTGATCAAACTATTATTGAATGAGTGTGTCCTAACCTGTGAAAATATAGAACATTTTGTCACATGCTCTTTGAATTTTATGAAGTTAATTAATGAAAACCATATTCTGATTAACTTAAAAATATTAAATGCTCTTGTGCGTCAGGTAACGGCGAAGACCTTGGCGCACCATGATGAGCTGATGAAGAAGACAGAAACTATGAGCATCTTAATGGAGACAAACAAGATACTGCGAGAGGAAAAGGATAAATTGGAGAAAGAACTGCAGCAAACACAAGCTAAGGTAAATTGTGTTGTGTGTGTGTATTAACTGTAATTTCTCAAGAATAACACGCCCTCAAATATTATACGACCGTACTCGTCTTGTGCTCAGTCTTTTTTTTTTCTTTTTTTTTTTGTGCACAGTTTTTTTTCCCAGTTGTTTACACCTTCCGTGCACCAAAACGGGATAATTGCCGTCTCAACGATGATTCTTGGTGAACAGCGAAAATTGTTATTAGCCCCATTTTCCATTTCAGGACGTTGAGTGTATAGGGGGTGGGTAGGGACTTACACAGACACCGACCTCTCAGCCGGCCTGCTCATGGCTGTCTCTCCACTGCGGAATACGACGCAGTTTTGCGACATCATGACTTTTGATCGACACGTCATCGCCGTGCAATTGTTACACAAGCATGGCACAAAAATCAGAACAACGAAGAAAAATTAAAATGTGAGACGGTTGCCATTTTATGTACATGGATGAATGGTTTGAATGAGAGGAGATGGCGTCTAGATGATGAATTCGAAAAGGACGACTAGCGACTTCACGAGTTTCGATCGACGGTTTCTCCCGTGACGTCACCCAAGCACGCTGCGAAAAATCAGAACAATTAGGAAAGAGGAAAACAGACGGTTGCTTTTTATTTTTGCTTACTTGGCGTGGATGGATGGTTTGAGTGCGACGAGATGGCGTCTCGATGAAGAATTTGAGACGGCTAACAGACCACTAGAGTGGAAAGAAAATAGGCAAAGGATTATTAGGATAATTATTTTGGTGGAAGAGCCTTTAGCCAAGAATGCATCATCGTCGCACATGAAAGTAACATATTCTTATACTAAATAATTTGTAACCAATCAGCGCCGAAGGACGATCAGGAGTTTATCGAACCGACGGCGTACCTACCCTTGAGTTGGACCTCCGCTCGTCCCTGTAAGTTCCTGTTCCGGTTGTGAAGGCTGCTGCAGTGGAGACGCGCACATACGAGCTGGGGCCGTAAATTTACCCCTAAGTTCCTGCGTTGGAAACGGGCCTATTGTTGAGCTTAAAAAAGGGAGTCGTAAGAGATGTATCACAGACCACTTTACTGTACATACTTGTTAAAAATACACTAGGCTCTGAGGATATAGACAAGGAATCAACCCAGAAGTCCAGCAACACCACAAACACGTGTGGGACATACCAAACAGTCCTTAGTTCTGTAGGGGAATTGTGTCAAAATCACCAAATATTAAATAATATTTGTTAATAAAAGTACATGTTTTTCACAACTCCGAGGATCCGGTTAAGCAAACGGAATTTTCTTCCCCCCCATAAACTTATGGATAATACCGCCCACTTGATTTTCGATATTTAAATATTCAATTACACTTAAGTGAAAATTGACCAGACACACAGACATTAAAAGGTCTTGAGGCATGTTAATGCCTTTATCCTCCAATATTCATTCAAATTAATCACCTAATTTATCTTCCAGGTGCAAAAATTGGAGTCAGATGTTTTGCCACTGAAACAGGCAAACACTGAACTAAGTGAGAAGAGTGGGATGCTACAAATGGAGAAAAAAATACTGGATGAGGAGATCAAGCGCTGGAAGGGTCGCACACAGGTTAGTGGAAAGACAGACTAACTGCCCTCACCTCAATGGTGCCATACACAAAATCTAGCCAATGGGCCTTCCTACCAGCTGTAAGTATTCTAACAAATGTGAAGACAGCACAAAAAAAATCTGTGGCAGTGTTAAACAGCTTCGGCCTTTACTTTTGGCAATTCAGAGACATTTCTGCCCTCCAGGGGGCAGCTGTAGCTACAAATCTGCAACCTTTACCTTCATATGCATGGAGCCGAACTGTGTTTTATTGACAGTATTTATTTTTGCTGTTGTTGATTTTGAGATTTTGAAAAAATAATAATAAACCATAAGGTCCCTTTTTTTTTTCCTCAGCAGTCCAAAAGTTAATGTATGAAAATAAGTGATTACTAGACATGGTTCATTATTAGCTAATGGCTAATGTATGTTTAGCTGTTTTTATTGACCTTGCTTTACAATATGTATTTATTTTTTTAGCATTTGGTGAGTCAGCAGAAAGATGCAGATCCAGACGAGTACAAGCGTCTACATTCAGAGAAAGAATTGCACCTTAAACGCATCCAGCAGCTCATTGAAGAGAACAACAGGATCAAATCAGAAGTTGCCAGGTGAGTACTATAATTGTAATGATAGCTTTTGTCTTGTGTGTGCGTGAGAGAGAGTGAATGTGCTATTCACTCTTTGAGGAATACAGTGGACACCACCATACTCACGGTCTGGCACGTTCCCCCGAACTTCACTATTTTTAATTTTCACTCAATGTGCGGCGTCCCTTAGGTAACTGGCCTTCAATAACAATTAATTCTGTTCTATGACCATCTTTCTTTAGGAATAGCAATCTCACAGCATCCCAGCAAAGCCAAATACAAAACCTGCTTGATAATTTGAGCAAGATAACAGATGAGAGAAATTTGCTCAAAGAAGAGATTGTTACAAAGAGTCTTGAAATCCAGGAGAAGATAAAGACGATTACCCAGGTCAGAAAGCTTGGACGCCGCTACAAGACTCAGTATGATGAGCTCAAAGTGGAACACGACAAGGTATGTGTGCCCCACATTATATGCTGTCTTATATAGTTGATACTCTGATTAAATATTGTACTGTACTTCTAGATTGTAGCTGAGGCTGCAGGCCCATCCAAAGAAGAGGCTCGTCAAGCCTCAGTTCAGGAACTGCAGGGATTTAAAGACTCTCTGAGCCAAGCTGACACCAAGATTAAAGACCTTGAGGGACAGCTGGAGAACATTAACAAGGCTAGCCATCAAATATGCTCTTTATTGGTCTTGATTGTGAAACAATCTACGGCCATAAATTTGTAGTTGCTAAAATTGCACTCCACACATGTTCTCCCTTTTTATGTTGTCGTTTTTTCTTTGTAAAGGTGGTTGCAGAGCGTGAATTGGAGGTGCGCAATGCTCAGGAACACTCATCCAGGCTTCAGACTGAGCTAGGAAGACTAAGGCAGGAGCTGCAGGAGAAAGAGGACACACTGAAACAGCAGATGGCAGACAAGGTGGAGAAGACCAGGAAGGCTATTGTTTTTGCCAAGCAAAGGATCAGCCAGCTCACAAGTAAGAGAGAATCCCACCACTAGTTACAATTGTGAGCATGATGATGATATTTTGTTTGTAATACAGTTTTCATCTTTGTACAAATCTCAAAGTAAAAAAAAAAAGTAGTGTTGTTCTACATGGTGTATTTGTGTGCTTAACTAATATCAATATGGAACTGTACAACAGTAAAACACAAACACTAAGTCCTCAAATCAGACACTAAAAGCCCAGCAAATGCACGAGCCTTCATACAATTTTTCTCTCCGTCACTGTCTTGAGTTGCACTCGATGTAGTTGTTTTTCGTTTGTGTTGATTTGAATTTTCAAATTTTCTCATCATGTCTAGGCGCCAAAGACGAGCTGCAGAAGGAAAATGAAGAGATAAAGCATCGATTAGAAGAGCAAAAGCAGCTAAATGAGGAGTTAGATGTGCGTGTAAACGCTGTGAAGTCTCAGTACGAGGGGCGGTTTAATCGACAGGAGAGAGAACTGAGAGAACTGCGAGGTCAGCAAGAGAGACAAGAGCAAAGAGATGAGCCTGCTGAGGCAGGTCCAAGCAAAGTGAGTGTCCACGCCAAGATTTTCAATGGAAAATTTCTGTTTTGTGGAAAAATGAAATAAAATTAAAAAAAATGTGACTTGGTCTGTCATGGTTCTAGCCTCAGGAGCAGCAGAGAAGCACAGAACAGAGACAGATCAGTCTTAAGTCAACCCCGGCTGCAGACAGGGGCAGGTATGATGCACAAAAATTGCCCCAAAAAAAAAAAAAAAAAGCTAGTGATTTCTCCCAATGAAAACCATTTATTCAGTCCAACTAGGTTATACAGGTGTGAACTGACAGTGTGCCTCCATTTGCTCTCAGTGCCAGTACTTCGGAGCCACCAACTGCCAACATAAAGCCAACACCTGTAGTAGCCACAGGCAGCAAGCAAGCTGTCAACCCAGGGAACAAACCTACTCCAAGGGCAAGCATCAGGCCCATGATCACCCCAGCCACTGTGCCTACTCCCACACCCACCGCTACTGTCATGCCCACAACGCAGGTCGAGACCCAAGAAGGTAAGTTTTAAACAAATGGCATGTGGAAGATTAAACATCCTCAGTAAAATAATGTTTGGAGCCACTCTATAGTTTTGTGCTATTCGATCCGTCCATCTTTTGGACCGCTTATAATCTAACTTATGCTGCAGCCATGCAGACTACAGAGGGTCCACCAGTGGAGCATGTGACTGTGTACGGGAGTGCTAGTGGTTCTGTGCGCTCGGCAAGCCCCAACATACAGACCACCTTAGCCAGTCCCATGCTGACTGTGCAGCAAACCCAGACACAAGCCACAGCCTTCGTCCAGCCAACGCAACAGCAGAGCGTCACCCATGCAGAGCCAGTCAATCAGGAGCTGCCACCTGTAATAATTGAGGCAACACCGAGCTCGCAGGTGGAATGGCCTTCAACATCCTCCACTTCGGCTGTATTTGGAACTGGTGAGGAAAGAAAATCATTTTAATTTTTTGAGTGCAAAAGTAAAATATGCATAACTTAAAGTACTCCAGCGTAGGTCGGGAATTCCGCTATGAGTTTTTTATTTTTAAACAAGACGACTCAATTCCACATTGCCTGTATAGGCAGTTATGATCATTTTACTCAACAGTTACTGTTTTTGAGTACATGCTGTCTGTACCTGCTGCTAATATGAGCTGGGCTGCCACATTCTGTTTTGTCACCAGGTTATATTATCCCATCAGTGGAAGCACATGTGGACACTCATTTACACGTGTAAATTTATGTTGTTTTCAAAAATAAAGCAGTGAGTCTAGTGAAAGTCTAACCTACCTAACATAGATTCAAGTTCACCGATTTGATATAAATTCTGATTTAAAAAGACCTTGTGAAAAATTCATAGTAAAGTTGATCAAAAGTTAATAGAATTTAAATAGATGAGTTCAGGCCACAAATAAGGGGTTTGGTTCTTCATGTAAATCAGGGGTCCACAAACTTTTTCTTCCATGGACCATCACTTTGACAACTTTAATTTGTTCAGCACAGTAACCCAATTCATCAGTGTAGGTAAATCTATGCAAAGCGATAACGTTTACTTTTATTTGTACTTTGTTTAAAAAAAAAAAACCAAACAGCTAGGTGATAAACTGAAAATTCTATTCTTTTTCTGGATAGGCCAATGGCCCTATTGATTCATGTAAAATCAAACAATATGTTTTGGTCACCTAGTAAGCGTGGAAGAGTTGGCGATTAGTTCCCAAGGTACCAGGAATCATTACTGTACACTCTTATTGCTTGGTAAAAAATTTGACCGACCCAGTAACTTGGTCAATTTTATCCAACTTTGGGTTGCATTAAACAAAACAAGCCCCCTAAATAAGTTGTTTTATACAAAAAAAAAAAAATTGGTTATGTACAAATAAATAAAATAATAAAATTGGGTCAAATTGAACCAAGTTAAGCAGGCCAGTCCAATATTTTACCCAAATTGGATTGTTTTTGACGTAGCAGTTTTTAAGAGTGTACCGCAGAAAGGGGGGGAACAGGAATGGAGATTTTTCTCACTTTAGGCCATGCAATATGTTATTAGGAGACATGTATTGCAAATAGGCAGTGCAGATGAACAATGGCTAAGTTAACCTAACATTTGTATAAATAAAAGCTACTCTGTGTCTAGTTTCAGCAACACCAGGATCGTCTTCCTCATTGTCTAAAAGACCCCGTGAAGAGGATGAAAGTAGCAGCACTGTGGTCACAGATACTGATGCCCCACTGGAGGACACCTCCAGAGCTCCCATTCCAAAAAAAATGCGTATTATCCAGAGAGTGGGTCCAGAGGTGAGGATGTTGCCCAGCTTGCACATGTTTATTGGTACAGTGTTCCCTCGTTTATTGTTTATCTTTCGCGGCCTTGCTGTTTCATGGATTTTTTTTAAAGTGTGCTTTTATGTTTTGTTTTTCTATTTTTAAACAACGTTCTTTTTGTTTTGTTTTGTTTTGTTTTTGTCTTTGCGCGGCTGTATTTCTCGAACCCTACATCCGACCGGGTACATAAATATAGAAAAGATGTATATAATGTTTTTTAGTTGTTGTTGTTTTTTGTTTGTTTTTTTTATATTAACCCAGATTTCCATTATTGTGTGTAGTATTAGGAACGTAACACCTGCGATAAACCAGAGAACACTATAATTTATTTGTAATTGTATAAAAGACACTGGTACACTGTCATATGGCTCTCTCAGGAGGAAATGATGGCTGATGACAGCGCTGAGGCTGAGGGGGTGGTACCAACAGACAGTCAAGAGGGTGTAGAAGCCAGCCAGGTTTGCCAACATGCAACACAAATAATGATCGATCAATAAAGTGCAGGTCTATTTTCCCATTCACATTCAGTCATATAACAAATGACAGAAGATGAATGGCGACCTGCATTATGTTCCATAAACTTGTCTGCATACCAATAACATACTTTAGTTGAAATACCACTCATCACATTATGTTAAAAGGAGTTACTAGAATAACCTACTTATACAATTAGTTTTGATATTGTAAACAGCATTGGTTGTTTGTCCTTTTAGACTGAAGAGCTTGCGACGCTGGATGAAGATGAGAGCGCAGCCTCTCAATCTACCACCATGCAGCAAGAAGTCGCTCTTGCACAGAGTGAAACTCCAGAGCAGCAGCTAGAAGTAATAGTAATAGTAACTGACACAGAGAGTGACGAAAACCCAGAAGATGGGGACGAAGAGGATGATGAGCAGGTAAAGTTGGAAAAAAAAAATGGTTCGTTGAGACAGTGGGATCATTGGTTTGTGTTCTTGCCCCCTTGTATTGAATCTCAGCTCAGTTTTGTGTGTTATGTTTAACAGTCCAAAACATATACAGTTGTTTAGAATAATTGCAGCAAGTTAAAAAAAATAATAAAAGTACATATATTTTTAATTTATATTATTTCAAAGACATGCACTGTACGTTTAACCTTTTGTTTTTCATCCTGTAATTTAATTTGCGACAGTCTTGGAGAGCGAGGTGAGACAGACAGTGTGATGGCACACCTGTCTCTGCTCATTGAGGGGACTGTCAGGCGAGCGGGAGGCGCCTAAACCTGCCAACTGCCCCCCACTGCCTTGTGGGTTATCACCGGAAGGTCAAAAGGCTAGGGAGACAACCCGATAAAAACCCCGCTGCCTTGTGGGATAGTTATTTTGAACAAAGGCTAGCGGAGAGTCTGTTCACAAACCGACAGAAACCAAGGGGAAACTACTGCCGTACCATTCCCTAATATCGTTATGGACCAACACAACACAAGAATGAAGAGGATGTAAAGGGAAGGACTAAGAATTGCCTCGTCCGGTAGAGCAGGTGATGCCAGACTGTCATCAAACGAAAGTTACAACTGTAACTACGGTTCTATGAGTCCCGGACGACCGCCAGAAGGCGGTGCTTTAAGCACTGAATGTTCCTTTCGCGCATGCGCAGTTCGAGTAATGCATACCAAATTAGTCACCTGTGACCCCTTGGTGACCCTAGAAGGGTATAAGTTCCGGTGTCACCCAAGGTTCGTTTCCTACGGAATCTTCTCGCGTGAACACGAGGATTCCGAGCGACAGGACGCCCTGGCGGTCGTCCGGGACTCATAGAACCGTAGTTACAGTTGTAACTTTCGTTCTATTCCGTCCCTCCCGACCGCCAGAAGGCGGTGCTTTAAGCACTGAATGACTAATACCGGCGTAGTCGCGAGGGATCTCAGACACAAACCTCACTGAGAAGCCCCAGCAGGACCCAAGATCACGCCAAGCGGATGGGGAGAGGCGACATCCACGCTATAAAACCTGGAGAAGGTGCAAGGCGTCGCCCATGAGGCAGCAGCACAGATATCCTCCAGGGAAACACCCCTCAGGGCGGCCCAAGACGTGGCAACGCTCCTGGTGGAGTGACAGCGCACCCCTGACGGCAGGGGGCGGCCAGACAGCAGGTAGGAATGGCGAATGGCATCCCCGACCCAGTGAGACAAGCGCTGCTTGGAGAGAGCGGAGCCCTTGGTAGGACCACCATAACAAACAAAAAGCTGGGCAGACGTACGAATGTCCGCCGTAGCGTCAATGTAACACTGCAAGGCTCTCACCGGACACAAGAGCTCCGGCCTGTCCCCGCCATCAGCAGGAGTGGGTACATAACGTTTAAGCCGTAGAGGCTGGTTAGAACGAGAGCCAGACAACACCTTGGGAATGAAGGCAGTGTTCGGCCACAGAGTGACGCCGGCGCCATCCGGGTGCCATCGCAGGCATTCAGGGCTAACCGATAAAGCGTGTAGGTCGCTGACGCGCTTGGCGGAGGCAACGGCGAGCAAGAGTGCAGTCTTGCGCGACACCCATTGAAGGTCCGCCCCCGCCAGGGGCTCGAAGGGAGGCCTGCACAGGCCGTCCAGCACCAACTGCAGATCCCACGCCGGAACCCGAGGAGCCGGGCGGGGACAAAGACGCAGAGCCCCTCTGAGGAACAAGGACACCAGCTCATGGCGCCCCACGGAGCCGCCATCAGCACCAACATGCCGGGCAGAAATAGCTGCCACATACACCTTCAGAGTCGACTGAGACCTGCCCTTATCCAGGAGGGACTGCAAGAAATCCAGGATGGTGGGGATGGAACACGAAACAGGGTCCACCCCGCGTTCTCCGCACCACGTCACAAACAACTTCCACCTGTTGGCATACTGTTGCCGAGTGGACGGTGCCCTCGCATTAAGAATGGTCCGCGTGACAGACTCTGTACAGCCGGTCAGCAGCGGTTGGGGCCCCTCAGTGGCCAAACACATACGCGAAGGCGCCGAGGGTCGGGATGCCAACCCCGACCTCCCTGTTGAGACAACAGGTCCTCCCTGTCGGGGAGACGCCACGGCTCGCCGGAGCACAGTTGACGGAGCAGGGGGAACCACGTCCGGGCCGGCCAGAAGGGGGCCATCAGCAACAGCGTGTGCCCCTCCTGAAGAACCCTCTGAAGCGTCAGCCATATCAGAGGGAGCGGCGGAAAGGCGTAGAGAAGGCACTCCGGCCACGGCTGCGCCAGTGCATCCAGACCCAGAGGGCTGGTGGCCTCGCTCAGGGAAAACCAAAGTGGGCAGTGGGTTGAGTCCTCGGAGGCAAAGAGATCGACCTCCGCCGTGCCGAAGCTGCTCCAAATCATGCGCACCACCTCTGGGTGGAGGCGCCACTCTCCCGGAGGAGGACCCCGACGGGAGAGAGAGTCCGCGAGCTGGTTCCGAACCCCCGGCAGATAGGTGGCCCGTAGACTGGCCAGACGGGGAGCAGCCCACCTGAGAAGGTGCTGGGAGGTCTCCAACAGACGGGCGGACCTGACGCCGCCCTGACGGTTTATTTGAAACACGGTCGTGGTGTTGTCCGACCGTATGAGAACATGCCGTCCGCTCAGGTATGGCAAGAAGTGCATGAGTGCCAAGTACACCGCCCGAAGCTCCAGCACATTGATGTGATCGACCCTGTCGCGCACAGACCAACTTCCCTGAGCCGTCCTGTGCTGCCAGACAGCACCCCAGCCCGTGAGGCTGGCATCCGTGGTGATTGTTTCGCGGCGGGCCGGGGCCACACCCAGCGGGACTCCGCTCAATAGAAAAGCCCTCTCCCTCCAAGGTGCCAGGGCGAGGAGGCACCGACGGGACACCCTGAGCCTCCGGTGGCGGTGCCACTTGGCATCCAAGTGGAAGCCGTTCAGCCACCTCTGTAGTGGGCGCAGTGTCAGCAGACCCAATGGGACCACAGCCGTCATGGACGTCAGCTTGCCCAAAAGCCGCAAGCAGGCGACGTAAGGCAACAGCCTGCCCCCTCGAAAGAGCGCAAGGAGGCGAAGAACATCGTCGACTCGGTGAGGAGATGGGTGGGCTCTCATAACCGTGGTGTCCAACGTCACACCAATGAAGTCCGTCCGCTGAGAGGGGACCAGAGAGGACTTGGGCAAATTGACCCTGATACCCAACCGGGCCACATGAGACAGGAGATCGGAGGTGTCCTGGATCACCTGAGCCCGCGACGGCGCGCAGAGGAGCCAGTCGTCGAGGTACGGCAGCACCTTCATGCCCACAGACTGCAGGGGCGCCAGAGCAGCCTCCACAAACCGAGTGAAGACCCGAGGAGCGAGGGAGCACCGGTCTTCTTTGGGACAAGGAAGTATGTCGAGTAGAAGCCCCCGGGCTGTGCCAGGGGGTCCACGGCCTCGATCGCGTCCTTGGCCAGGAGGGCGGACAGCTCCTGGTCCAGAGCTGAGGCTTTTGCCGGGTCGGCGATGAGTCACCCTGACCCGACAGGAAGCAGGAGGCCGGCGTCAGAACTGCAGCTCGTACCCGTGGGTCAAGATGGAGACCACCCATGGGTCCGAGGCACGAGCAGGCCAGTAACTGAGCTGCTGGTGGGAAAAATGTCTGACGGCCGGCCCCAAGGCCACAGTCCCTGGCCCTCCGGCCCCTAGGGGCCCGAGAGGGACGGTGGGTGGGGCCTGCAGCCCGTGGTTGCCCTGAAGGCAAGCGGGCAGAGGAGCGAAAGTCCCCAGCGGGCCTCTGCGGGGGTCGCCGGGTGCCATAAGCCTCGGCAGGCCGGGGCTGAGGAAAGCGATGAAAAGCAGAGCGTGCCCCAGGCCTACCCTGTTGGGGAGGCAGGGTCCTATTGAGGCTGGAAAGCTGCTTCCTGGTCTTATGAGCCTTAACCGTCCTTTCCAGTGCACCCACAGCGGCAGAACCAAAAAGCTCCCCCGGCTCCACAGGAACACCACGGAGGGCCCTCCTAGAGGCCTCCGACAAGGGGGACTGCGCTAGCCACACCTGGCGGCGCGCCTGCACTAGGAAGGACATGAGTCGGCCGTGTTCCCTAGTCATGAGGGCAAAAGCCTGGAGGGCTGCATCACTGAAGGACACAGCAGCCTCCACGCCGTCCGCTTGCAGGGATGTAGAGAGAGCAAGCATGAGGTAAGCCAAAGAGTTCCCAATGCGACCAGCACGTGCACCAGCGCCATAGGCCCGTGTGAGAAGGTCGTCAGTCACACGACATTGGGGTCGAGGACATCGCACAGATGGCCGAAGGGTCTCCTCCGGGGACACAATGAGGGATGGCGACAGCTGGCTCCACAGCAGGCATCCGGTCCAAGCCAACACTAGCAGCATCGTGCATCGATGCTAAATCACGGCCATCAGCCAAAGGGCGGGAGAGAGCCCCAGGATCCCTCCAGCAAGCATGCAGTTCCCGCAGATAGTCCTCAGATGCGGGGACAGAAAAGGCCGAGGAAGGGCGCCTGCGCCAGAAGAAAGCGCTCTCAGACGCCGATTGAGCCTGTGGAGGCACCTCCAAATGCAGGAGGTCCAAGGCATTGCGCAGGACAGCCCGTATAGAACCATCCCCCGCCTCACTGGACGAACTCTGAGCGGACGCTGGAGAGTTTGGTCCCACCACAGACCCCGGGTCACGGTCGTCGTCATGAAAAAAGGAAGCCGAAGCTGCCAAGGAAATGGCGTCCTCCTCAGGAGGAAGCACTGGCATGGGCGGGGTGGATGGTCGCGGCATGGGCAGGGCAGGTGGTCCCGGCCCCCCCGTAAGTGTGGGAGGGTGACGGTCCTGCAGAAGAGATCTCACCTCTTCCAGTTCAGCCTGAAGGTGCCCAACCTCCGAAGCGAGTCGTCGCTGCGCCGCCCTTTTCCTGGGGGGGGCATGTACAGCAGAGGACACACCGAGACGTTTCCGGCGCCTCGGTTGGGAGGACGACAGATGACCCAGTGGACTGGGGTCACTGACACCAGGACTGCAGGCCCGGCCATCACCGGCACGGTCAGAAACAAGACACCTCGGGCAGCGATCGTCCAGGACATCGGAGGCCTCAAAGAGGATACCACAGTCCACGCAGCAACGGGAGTCCTCCATTGTGAACACAAAGAGGCCCAAACAGCGATGAGCGGGAAGCTGAGGGAAGGGGGCGCGAGCGCCACCTGCACAGCAGACCCACACCGAGCAGCCGACGCGTGGGTCGGGGCAAACAGTAAGCCGGTAAAGCAGCGATAAGCCGAGGGAAGGGGGCGCGAACGCCACCTGCACAGCAGACGCACACCGAGCAGCCGACGGAGGGCGGGGGCAGACAGCCAGTTGTCAATAGTAGCGATAAGCTGAGGGAAGGCGCGCGAACGCCACCTGCGCAGCAGACGTACACCGAGAAGCCGACGGAGGGCCGGGGAAGACAGTTAGTCGTTAACAGTAGCGATAAGCTGAGGGAAGGCGCGCGAACGCCACCTGCGCAGCAGACGCACACGGAGCGGCCGACGGGCGGGAGGGGCAGACAGCAGTCGCGAAAGCGGCGACAAGCTGAGAGAAGGGGCGCGAACGCCACCTGTACAGCTGAAGCCAGGTGCGCACCGCAGGCGGGGCACGCACAAAAGTAAGTAAGACAAACAATCGAGCGAGAAGCGCGACGCCGTAAGCTGGGAGCGGGGACGCTGACGCTGCCCTCACCAGCAAAGGCACAAAAAGAAAAGCAACAACCAAACGGCAACACCGTCGGAGAAAGCGGCGCTAATAAACCGAGAGAAGCGCTAACGCTGCCAAAGGCAGCGGAGGAAAAAATAGGGTAAACCACGAGCCGTGGTAGCCAGGGCGCTAACGCGAGGCTAGCCACACAAAAAACTCAAAACACCGCAGTAGACGCGGAAATTAGACGGCAAAGTAGACAACAAGTAGTCAATAACCTTACCCCACGGGAGGTTAGAATACGCGACCACGTCGGGTCACGAACGAAGGAAAGAAAAACACCGTCGCCGCAGCCTTTGGAGGGCGAACTACGCAGCTCCGACCGATCCGGTCACAAGGCTCCAAGCGGCGCGGTCAAGAGGATAAATACAAATCCCAATTCTTACACTCTTCGAAAATGTGTCGTATGCATACGCCACGCGAGAAGAAAAGAGGAAACGAACCTTGGGTGACACCGGAACTTATACCCTTCTAGGGTCACCAAGGGGTCACAGGTGACTAATTTGGTATGCATTACTCGAACTGCGCATGCGCGAAAGGAACATTCAGTGCTTAAAGCACCGCCTTCTGGCGGTCGGGAGGGACGAAATAGAACTACTGCTCACAAAAGGAGCTGCAAGCTGCAAATTTAAAATCAATGGTACAAACCTCAAGCAAGTACATTTTAAATATTTAGGCAAGGCAAGGCAAGTTTATTTGTATAGCACATTTCATACACAAGGCAACTCAATGTGCTTTACACAAGGAAAGACAACACATAAGCATCAAAAAACAGTAGTTAACATTCAGAGGAAAAAAAACAAAAAACAAACACTTAATTAAAGCTGTTTAAAAGTCCCTAATCAAAGGTATAAGAAAAAAGCAAAGTTTTTAACCTGGATTTGAAAGCATTTACACTCGGGGCTGACTTCACTTCTGTTGGTAGCCTATTCCATCTATGTGCAGCATAATAGCTAAATGCAGCTTCACCATGTTTGCTTCGAACTCTGGGTTCCACTAGTTGGCCCAAGTCTGTGGATCTCAGAGCCCTGCTGGGTTTGTACTCAATCAGCATTTCTTGGATATATTCAGGACCCAAACCATTTAGTGATTTATAGACGAGTAGCAGAACTTTAAAATCGATTCTACAGCTGACAGGGAGCCAGTGTAAATCCTTAAGTACTGGAGGACCATTATATCACCAGATGGGGAGATGTCACACTGAAGTTAAAACCGCAACGACCAAGCAAAAACAACCTTCCACAAAATGAAACAGCTGTCACTGGAAACAAGAAGGAAAGTACTGAAAAGTCACATTGAGCCAGTCTTATTGTACGGGTGCGAAGCATGGACAATCAATAGACCGCTGGATAGAACAATTGAGGCGACAAAGATGTGGTTCATAAAATGAATGCTGCGTCTCCCATGGACAGCTAGGAAACCAAATGAAAAGAAGTACTTGTCGAAGCAAGTTACAGTCGCCAGCTTGTGACGAATATACAAAGACGACAGGCAAACTCCATTGGACACATAACAGGCAAGTTTGATGGAAAGAAGCAGAGGCAGACAGAGGGAAAAGATCCTGGACAGGTTGACGACAAGGCTGGGAACAGCAAGAATGATAGACACCATCGCTGCAGCGCAGGGCAGAGTGAAGAGGCCCATGATCGCCCACGCTAGTCGGCAAGGCACCTGATGATGATGATGACGACGACGACGATGAATTTAATGTTACCCCGATTATTATTCCCCAACCGTGCTCTGTGAAGTCAACCTTAAACTTGACAATAATATGTTATAGGTGACCTCACTAGTCTAAACATGACATTTTGATTAATATTAGATTTGTAGAATACGAGATATGCAGCAAAGTCCAGTCGTTTCTATCCATCTCAGGCAGCGCTATTTTTGCCTCGTGTCGACAGAAGATGACATCACAGTTACTCAGAGCTCAGGCAACGACCGATTACAGATCACCTGTTTTCTGAAGATGAGCTGTGACTGGATATTACCTGAGAGCTGACCTTCATTTTCATTCGACAGCAAATTGCAAAATGGCCGCCTTCTGATATTGCTAAAAACTGCTGGATTTTGCTGCTTAACTCGTGTTATACTGCCGCAATATTAACCAGAGTACCGTATTTAGATTAGTTGGGACTGCATGTCAAGAATATTTTTTAGGTTGACTTCCCTTAAGAATTAGTATGTTGGTTAAAAAAAAACATTTCCTTAGAATCCTTGAACTCGTTATACTGTCAGTCATTGACTCGTGACTATTCCCCCCAAGTCAAATGATACAGGCTCAAGCGTCTCCACTGGTTTATCTTCTATAGGACTACGATGAGGGCGATGAGGAGGAAGATGATGAAGAGGAGGTTGAGGAAGAGGAGGAAGAAGACGACGGGGGGATGGGAGAAGACGGAGAGGAGAGTAACGAGGGGATCGAAGAAGGCAATGAGGCCTACGAAGGAGATGACACAGAGGTTTGTTTTCCGCACGTGTCATATACCCGCCGTGACACACACACACACACACACACACACACACACACACACACACGTTTCATTTCCAGTAGACATGTTAACCCTTCCCTCACAGATCCGAGGCTCATTCCAGCTCGACAACTAAATTTTTCCACTTTTATCCCAGCCGAGTTTTACGTCTGTGTCATAAGTTGCTGTCTCGGTGTGTTTAATTCACTAGTTTACCATATACTTGGCTCTTGTGTTCATGATGAGTCAGTGTCTGCACAGTGCCAGTTAGTTGTGTCACTTTTAATCTGCTTGAGTGAAAGTAGCCTGATGATCTGAAAACTACTATCCATGTTGTTTTTGTGTAACTCGGGTGTTATATAATAAAAGTTTGACTGTTAACAACCTTTGCTGGAAAGAAAAACATTGCCAGCTGGTTTAAATGGCTGAAGCTGGCACGAAGTCAGGTTAACTTACAACCAAACACTTGCAGGCTTTTGTTCGTGGGGGAACTACACGGGGGTTGATTTAAAAAAAAAAAAAAAAATGTTTGCACATTTGTAATCAATCTAGTGACCAGTGGTCGTGTAGTTTGGCTGCTAAATGCAGAAGAAAGTAAAGAAAATACATTTACATTCTTGTGAACATTAAATTTCAAGAAAACAGTAAGATACAAAAAGAAATTGGCCTTAAATTCTATTTTCTTATGAAATTATGGGAAAAAGATATTAAAATCAATTCCTGATTTTATGAATCGATATGAGGCTCGGAAAGGAAAATCAAGTTTGATTTTGATTATTTGACTTTTTAAACCCAGCCCTAAAAAAACGGTAATAAAATAGAAGTTAGTGAAGGCCTTTAAACCTGTGAAGAAGCTTATTTCTTTTATGCTTTTAAATCAACTTTGAGATGTTTGAGGCTTATTTGAGAGTTCCCTAGCAGTAGTTTTATTTTTTAGTATTCTTGCCACTGTTAAGGGTCCCCACTCTACTGTTTCACAGCCTACGTCTTTGTCTAAAGTGAAAAATTTTGTTTAGCTTTCTGGTTGTGTTGAGGGTTTTAAAACCAATTTCTGTCAATTTGTCTATTTTACTTCCCTTTAAAGTTAGTTTTTGATATTGTTGGAACTTGTTTGAATTTGTGCTCATGGAGTTTTCTTCTTACAATAACTCCCCCCCCCCCCCCCCCAATCTCCCATTCGTCTTCTCAGGGAGCTGACGTAACCGACCCGGGGACAGAGACAGAGGAGAGTTTGGGGGCGTCCGACTCCACCCAGAGACCAGCAGATTCCCAGACGGCCAGCTGTAAGATCCAGGAAATCTTATTAATGCACACGTGTAGCTCCACCTTAGGCTCGCCCAATGTTCTCACAACCTGTCCGGTCATCTAATTAATTATCGGATGCTTCACCATGACTTTAAGCGTAGTAATGTTGTCTGTCTGAAGGAGATGGTGACTTAAAAACTGTCCTCTTTTCCCCAGTTGTCCTTTTCATAATGTTCCACCTTAAAAACCAAATCTCCAATATCTCAATGGGGATTCTTTACCAGACTACTGTAACATAATGCAATGAAAGACACTCCACGCCGCTAACATGATCACGCTTCCAAATGTTTCAGTTGAGGCCACGTCAATGGAGGCCTTCTCTACTGAGCAGCCCATCACAAGCTCTGGTATACGTATGCCCCAATCACCAAGGAGACCAACACATCCACTACCCTCCTCTCAGGTATGTAGAACATAGCACAAATTACTGACAAGGGCTACTTGTCATTGTTGCACCAGTGCTTTCTTTTAATATCATATTCCTTCATTACGTTTTTTACATCATAATACAAGATATACACCCTAGATCCATTTTTATTACATTTTTACTGCTGCTAGACATCGCATGATGTTTTTGAACCCCTAAGAAAACACATTCCATCATTCCATCATTAACCTGAAGTGTAAAAATATACCTTGGTGTTTCTTTAGATGTCCCAGCGCATCCCTGCTCGTCGCCAGTCGGTGGGCAGGGTCCCTCAGCTGTCTGGGGTTCCGAGCAGTGCTGTAAGTCACGTCTGCAATATTTGATTGATGTGCACACAGCACATAACAGAACACAATTTAACGACCCGGTCCTCTTTGCAGCAGCACCTCATTGATGAAGAGGACCGGATGGTACCCAGCGCTCCCACACTAGTGGTGCCGCACCGCTCTGATAGTTTTGACCAGGCTGTTCAGTAAGTCTTCATACCTTTTTATTAATTCTAGGAATTATATTTCTGTTAAAAACTGAGAAGTCTTTAATGTTGATTAATAATCACAGAATAGTCCAACAGTTGCTAAATGCTGTATGATAATGGTGGGGAAAGGGACCATCCAAGCCCTGGAACGATGAGCAAAAATACCAGGGTAATTGGCACCCAACCAAAAAGATTTGTGGTTACTGTGTTCCTTCATTTATCGCGGGTGTCATGTTCCAAACTACCCGCGATAATGGAAATCCGCGTTAATAAAAAAAAAAAAATACCATTAATGATATATTTTTGTTTTGTTATATATATTTTTAATCCTATTAATCATATATATATATATATATATATATATATATATATATATACACACACACACACATATATATACACATATATTGTTTTTTCATTTTGGTATGATTTTTAGATTATGAATGCTTTTTCATTCATCGTTTTTTTTTCCCCATTAAAAGTATGGTAGTTTTTGTTCTCATGCCATGCTATGTAGCTAGCTAGCTAGCTAGCTAGCTACATAGCATGACATGAGTCGGACATTTAAGACAAAAAATGAGCTCAGAATAAACATGACAAAATGACACAATTTAAATACAAAACGTACTTACCCATGGTAGAACTAGAAATAATGTCCAAAAAGCATATTGATGTGACAACAGGCAAGCGTGGCGATTGTTTACAAATAGGACTCTATATACATGGTTGTTATTAGGTGAACTCAACTCTCCATTGTAAACCCCACGTGATCTTGTGGTCTGTCGGGAGCAGATTTCCGGACACGCAACGCACGTGGTGTGAATTGCAGTCCTTGCAGAAGCCGTACGGAAAATGCACGGCGTCCTTTCCGCAGCCAGTGTGAATTGGGCTTAAGACATCAAGTCAATTTGGGACATATTCTTCCATGTGCTTAATTCAGAAAATGTGCACTGCTGCGAACTTTTTTGACTGCGCAGATTCTGAAATGGGTACCTAAAAGTTGGGGAAAAGTGCTGTAGGGCAGGGGTCACAAACCCATTTGGAACTGTGAGCTGATAAGACCCTGCTCCACCTGGAATTTTTCTTCTTTTGAGTTTAAAATGCAATCAACAATCTGTGGGTTCAATGCACTTTGGTCTCCTCATGCTTCTTCCCCAAATGCCCCCGTGGTAACTCAAGTGTTTCCTTCAGCAGTTCTCCCCAAGTGGCTGCGAGGACCTTCCGTTTTGGACAATCAGATGAAGTGCCACAGACCAGCTCCGATCTCGGCCAGCTTGCAGCGCAAGGAGGTACGCCCTCACCACCCAGTTGTGAACCCACTTTAATTAGCAAAACATTTCACGTGATTGTGACCCTCTTCAGGTCTCGGGATGTTTGACAGCCCTTTGTTCCTCACATCTCACGAAGAAGAATCTGGCGGACGCAGTGTTCCCACCACACCGTTACAAGTAGCGGCCCCAGGTAGTTCTCATTGGAATACTGATACACGCTCAAAGAATTGATGCAGATACACTGACCTTTCTCTGACTGGTAGCCTTCTCTGAGGTGGTTTTATCGGACGTGGCAGAGCAGGCCTCTCAGTCGGTTCCCATGGTCAGCACATCCACTCCCGGCCTTCTTGCGCTCGGCACAGCCAGTACAAGCGAGGAGAGAGATGACGTCTTCCTGGAGTCAGACCCTGATAAGTAAGACGGCGTCTGTGCTGATGATTGTTGGCTTTGATGTTATCCTATTAGACAAATGAGAGTATGGTTAAACAGTACATTTCAACTAGTGCTTAAATGCTTCATTGTTGAGTTTTCAAAGTTAAATTGAATGTTGCATCAAGTTCTCTGAAGTGCTTGAGAAAATAAATAAGTCCAGTTGCTCTTGGCTAAGTGACTGCCTAGTCAATGAATGATTTTCATATCAACTCGACTGCCAGATAAATGACGTTTTTTTTTTGTTTTTGTTTTTTTATTACTGTCAATTTTATAAGACAGCAGTGCTGTTTTTATGGTACACCTTTAAAAAAACAAAACCAAAAAAAAAAACTTTAGAATATTTACTAAGTAGCCTACAGTGTTTATAAGAAGTCCACACACCCCTGTTATAATGCTGGGCTTTTGTAGTGTAAAAGAAAATAAATGATAGAGATAAATAATTTACATCTTCTTTGCTACTAATTTGACCGATAACCCGTACAGCTGTGGGAAAAAAAATTACATGTTTTGAGTGAAAAAAAAAAAAAAAGGACAATAATGTAGTTGTATAAATATGCACACCCTGATCTTGATTGGCTTGAGGAATGTAAAAAAAAAAAAGTTTGGTACATTCCACAAGTGAACTAGTTAATTGGAAACCGGTGAGTGTCATGATTGGGTACAAAAGGAGCAGTGTAAGGCTGTGCTGTGGTCTGACGAGTCCACATATTTATTTATTTTTTGGGGGGGGGATCACGGGCCAAAGAGGAAAAGGACCATCTGAAAAGATGACTGGAACAGCTGAACTCTATTTGTGGTTAATCAGAAACGCTTCACCTGTTGGCAGCTCTGTGCTTACCAGCATTTAACAAGAATTTGAATGTGATTGGTTATTTCTGAACAGTGAACACAGTCACATAATCAGTTATGAGACTGTGCCCACTTGAGCAACCACATTATCTGAGTTTCTTATTTTTACTTGACCGATGCCCGATGACCCTGTACAGACTATTATGTGCAAAATGATTGATGGTGCGTTTTTTTTTTGTTGTTGTTGTTTTTTGTTTTTTGTTTTTACACTTCCGGCAAGTCTCTCTAGGAACCTGCTAATTTGGGACTAGAAAACCCTTGATCATATTAAAATGTCTTCAACTAAAATGAAAGATGTTAAAGATGAAGATGTATTTCACATGTTAGTTCCAGGCCCAGTGCTGAGAGTTCGGTGGATGCTGTGATGTCTCAAGATGATTTGGTGGAGCCCAGTCAGCCTTCCGACACAGCCAGCCTGCCGTCTACCAGCCAGGAGCCATCATCCAGCTCTGCAGGTACACTTGGTCTCCTCACATCATCACCTGACATTCTTATGACATGGAGGTCCAACTGTCCTTTTGAATGATTCATGGCAGACACCAGCAGTGCTCCAACCAGGGCTGCACCCAGCAGACAGCTGCAACGTTGGCCAGGGACCCGCGCTGGGCGCGCAAAGAGAGGAGGTAGCATTATAGATCTTTCAATCCTGTTGGGACAAATATTAAAATCTCGATATTTTCTAAATAGATATAAAGCTGTAGATTACAAAATGTGGGTATGCAAATTACATCTATCTCAGAGGTGTCCAAACTACGGCCCGCCATCCATTTTTCAGTGGCCCGCGACATATGCTAAAAATGGCATTTGACTCAGTTCAAATAAAATGAACAAAACAAAAATGTTTGGAGATGGTCAAAGTAAGAAGGGAGGGTATCGAAAAACAGGTGCCATTCAAGGTTATTTTAGTTCACTAAAACTAATGAAAAAACTAAAATTCAAAAAACTATTTTGTTACTGAAATAAAATAAAAATGAAAATGCTTTTTAAAAAAAATGAAAACTAACTGAAACCACATTTTATGTTTACAAAACTAACTAAAACTATAATTATAGCAAACGTCCTTCGTTTTAGTCTTTGGTAATTAATTTAATGCATGAGCCTTTGGGTATGATTTTAAATGTGATATTTAGTAGATTTATTTTGATATAAACAGGAATAATGACGTTTGAAAGTATGTCACACAGAAGTGACGTCAAGTAGCAGGAGCCAATAGAAAAGCACCTTCAGATGACGTTGCTCCCGTGATGTTTTTTAAATATTTCTCACAATTAATGCACATAAAAAAAATAAAAACGGAAACTAACAAATTAAACTAAAACATTTTGAAGAACTAAACTAAAGAAAACTAACAGCACCACCCTGAAAACTAATAAAAACTCACTAAAATGAAAAATTCCAAAACTATACAAATATTACATTAATAATAATAATTATAATAATAATAATTAATAATACATACATATTATTAATAAAATTACAAATAAATTGGTTTATATACTGTAGTATTTTTCTAAATATACAAAAGCACGAATAAATTATTTGTACAATTTTTAGGACTAAACAATTTCTCTTCATAACATTATGTGGCCCTTGCGTCCCTCTGATTTTCTGTATGTGGCCCTCAAATTAAAAAGTTTGGACGGCCCTGATCTATGTAAATAAGCAAATTTATTTCAGACCTTTTCTTACTTGATTTCTACATCAATAATTTGTATTATTTATGCAATTTACATTTCTTAATGGAAAATCTGAGGGTTTTGTTAGCTATAATCATCAAAATGTAGAAAAATCATTAAGAAAAGAACCATGCTTCCAACTGGACAATATTTATTGCATATTAAATATACAGTTACAGAAAGTGTAATGATTCTAACAATATTTCTTTGCATGCTTTTTATAATTGTGTTTATTTGTAGACTTGAGATGCAGTTTATTCAGCCGCTGTATGTCATGTTTCAACAGGTCAAGCATTTCCTTCGCGAGGAATCCATGGAAGACGCATCGCTAGATGAAGCTCTCACACAGAAATCCTGACATTCTCCTTGAGTCAGTCTTCTTTTTTATCTCTTAATTTTGATTCCAGTTTATGCTGAAGTAATTGTGCTTTCTGAAAAATCAAATTAAAGGTTTTCAACCAGTCCCACGTGAAAGAATCTGAATGCTTTCTGTTGTCATCAGAGTGTTTTGGGGCAATTGATGAGGTTGTTGTTCTGAGCAGATGGGTTCTCTCTCGGAGAAGTGACAACGGGTCGGTCCCCGTCAATCCTAATATTGTAGGATTTAGCTGCAAGACACAAAAACATGAATTTGTTTTTGGTTCTGTCACTGGGAAATTCCTGTAACTTTTGGAATGTGCCATACAACTTAAAAAAAAAAAAAAAAAAAAAAAAAAAAAAAAAAAACCTAAAACATTGCTATTCACATTACTACAGCCTTATAAGCTTTACTTGCACTGTAATGGAACTTTGACTGCGGTCAGAACTGCAATAAACTTTTTTTTTTCTTTTTTTTTTTTTTAAACACCCACTGTGTCTGGCACACCCAAACACGTCCCCTTTCTACACTCCTCACAAATGAGTTTAAAATGTGTGTGTTTTTTTTTTGTGTTTTTTTTTTTGGTGATGCTCTACTCTTACTTACTTCTAGAGAAGACATAGTATTTGTAGCCCTCTGGTTCCCTGTAACTGGGGACAGAAACAGCAGATGTGATGGTGGTGGGGAATCCTCGCCAGGCCGTCCGGATGTTGATTGTCGGTCCCAAAAGTGAAACTGGAAACAAATCAGCTTTGTCAAAAACAACTCGTTAACATTTCAGTCCTCAGGTTTCTCGTAAATGGTGCTGAGGCCCTTTCCCATGTGTTAAATCTCACAGGATCATGTTGTCCCTCTAAGTTTCAGGCATGACTCATTTTCCAGAAAGCTATGTTGAAACTCAAAAGTGACCTGTGCAAGTTCACCGAGTATTATTGTTATGCTCGCACCCACTGTGACATTTACTACGCAATTTCAATCAAAACAGCCTGAAATCCACTCCTTGGCCAAAACATTAGGCACACCTTACTGATCTAATGCAAGAGAAATTCCTCAGATTTGATCAGATGTTAACTGAACATATCCTGAAAAAAAAAACCTCGTGTTAAATTATACATTAACAAAGTGTGATAAAATCATTTTAAAAAAAAAAAAAAAAAAAAAAAAAAAGCTACCACATGCCAGATTGTTGGGGTGACAAACCCTAACTGAAGTGCAATTTTGCCACTGTAGTTATATCAAAACATCTCAAACCCTCAGAATTGTGTAGTTTTTATTCCTACCCGTTTGTCGCGCCACTCGGTTACGGACTGTGTAAATAGCATAACTGGGTTTCTTGTTGCATGACGGAGTGGTGCCAAACTGGTATGAATATTTCTGCACCGTTCCACCTGGAAGAATAAACAGTTATCAAGAGTTCAGTATAATATAAAAAACAAATGTTTTAAGTAATAATTGACATGAATCACCTGTCTTGAAGAAATACACAGATTCTCTTCTCCGACGATACTGGGGCACAGACAGAGCAGCTGTGATGCGACCTTGAAGTCCATCAAAGCCCGTCTCAACAACCTTTGGATATCCTGGGTCCAGGTTATTATTCTCAAATCTCCAGTACTGGTTTCCCTGCAAACCACATGAAATTGGTTTCATTGAAATGTCTAATGCTTCCAAATGCGTGGGGGCTGTGTTTTTTATTTTTTATTTCTTTATTTTTTTATAAAAGATGATTGCGGGGAGTCACACAAATAACCTTAAAAATGTATGTTTTCCCTTGACAGTTACAACGGGTGAACACAGTATCAATGGGGGATGGAACGCCCCACGCTTGTGTGATGTCACGGGCTGGACCTGGCACCCTGTTTCTGTCCAACAACCAAAAGTAGTGCCCTGTAGATCAGAACATGAACACATATTAGACTGCATGTGAAAACTATGTTAAATATTCAAGAATGTGTTGTCTTAAAACTTATTCTCCTGATTAGAATGCTGTTTGTTATGCTAGGCGCTCCAATGATCTTGACAAGTGTCAAGGATATGAATCATTGAAAAATGTAATTCACAAATCTTCAGCTACTATTTAGCTAAATCAAGATGTTGTTTAATGTCTAATATTACATAAAAGGTTTGTCTTCATGAGCATGCAAGTGGTGATGCAATAATGTTAATGTCATGGCTTGAGATGCAAGAGTGTCCCATTGTCACAATAAATTATATTTTCAGAACCACGGTGACTTAACGTGTACTTTTTGTCATGTTTTTCTCATTAAAAATAATTTCTGGCACCCACCTCTGAAAATCGCTATTGTGCCGTTCCTCAGGGTGGTGATGGCATTGGCAGGACGCCCATTGCACAAGTTTGTGTCATTGCTGTCATCTGGAAATAAAGACATCTTTAATAAAAACATCACTGTGGGGAAAATGAAAATAAATATTACAACCACAACTTAATCTGAAGGTGGTGGGTTATTTATGTTTCACTTTTTTTTCCTTTAATAGTTTAACTGTTAATTCCACTCACTGTGGGGAAACCAAAAATACTTAGTTGTAACACTCAATTGTGTACTCCATGGGAAACAAAATATTGTGGCAAAGGTCATGGGTAGAGCCCCACCTCTGAAAATCCCTCAGGTAACATTTGAACTTCAACTAGAAAATCTGTAATTCATTACAATTCTTAGAGTTTCTTTTGTAGAATATTGTCCTGATATTCAAAGTAATTGTTTACCTGCTTGGTAGTCTCTGGAGCTATCCACAGTCAGCACTGCATCTACTGGCTTAATCCCAGGTTTGAGAACAGGTTTATCCACAGAGACTGTTGTAATCAGTGGACCAGAAGGGTTTGGCTTATCCTGAGGTTTTGGTGTGGATTCAGGTGAGGTAGGTTTCTGGGTTTCTGTGACTGGATCGGTGGATGGTTCTGCTGGTGTAACCTCATCTGAAGAATCACCTTGTGACGCATCTGTGAACAAAGGATTAACGGTCGTCGTGACGTCTAGGTCTGATCCCACCGGAGAAATACTAGCGGAGGAATTCTGCGGGTCTGGCGAAGAAGTAGGGTGGCCTGTTGTAACAACTGAAGTGGTTGGTGTGGCTGTCGTCGCCAACTCAGGGAGGATAGGTGCTTCAGAGCTTTCTGCATCTCTTGAGGACTCTTGTGTTGTGTTTTGGGGGGCTGAAGTTGTAGACGACTCTTGTGAGGGCACTGCAGGTGAAGAAGGCTCTTGTGTCGGTTCTGGTGGTGGTAGTGAAGATGTGGAAGACTCTTGTGAAGGTTCTGGTGATGGTACTGAAGATGTGGAAGACTCTTGTGAAGGTTCTGGTGATGGTACTGAAGATGTGGAAGACTGTTGTGAAGGTTCCGATGATGTGGAAGACTCTTGTGAGGGTTCTGGCGATGATACTGAAGATGTGGAAGACTCTTGTGAGGGTTCTGGTGATGGTACTGAAGATGTGGAAGACTCTTGTGAAGGTTCCGGTGATGTGGAAGACTCTTGTGATGGTTCCGGTGATGGTACTGAAGATGTGGAAGACTCTTGTGAGGGTTCCGGTGATGGTACTGAAGATGTGGAAGATTCTTGTGAAGGTTCCGGTGGTGGTACTGAAGATGTGGAAGACTCTTGTGAAGGTTCTGGTGATGGTACTGAAGATGTGGAAGACTCTTGTGAAGGTTCTGGTGATGGTACTGAAGATGTAGAAGACTCTTGTGAAGGTTCCGGTGATGTGGAAGACTCTTGTGAAGGTTCCGGTGATGGTACTGAAGATGTGGAAGATTCTTGTGAGGGTTCTGGTGATGGTACCGAAGATGTGGAAGACTCTTGTGAAGGTTCCGGTGATGGTACTGAAGATGTGGAAGACTCTTGTGAGGGTTCTGGTGGTGGTACTGAAGATGTAGAAGACTCTTGTGAAGGTTCTGGCGATGCTACTGAAGATGTGGAAGACTCTTGTGAGGGATCTTGTGGGGCTAAGGTTGTGGACAGCTCCTTTGTGGGTTCTGAAGTTGCAGCTACGTTAGGAACTGCAGTGGAAAATGAAGGTGTGCCATCTGTTTTTTCAGAAGCAGTTTCAGTCTGAGAATCAGTCTGTGCCTGGGATGCTGTCTCCTGCATTGTAGTGGTAGCAGTGGGTGAAGGTTCTGGTTGGGGTTCTGAAGTCGGACTGGGTTGGTTGGAAACTTGTTCAGCTGCCGTGGTAACTTGTGGGGATGTTGTTCCCGAGTCTGGTAAAACAGTCGGAACAGCGGATTAATGTGAATGACCTGTCTATTGTGAGAGTATTTACATTGGTACCCCCTGACATGTAACTTTCAATGGTTTACTTGTGTCCAGTATCCAAATCCATCTTGTCTACCTCTTTAAAGATCAAAATAAACCTCAAGTTACAACCCGTCCTACCGGAATCTTTACACACCTGTTCTCTCAGTGGAGGCTATTCCATCAGCCATGTCAATGGTGGTTGACTTGACCTCATCTTCTGGTGTTGTCGCCAATGGAACTGTCTCTGTGCTTGCCTGTGGAGTGTCTGTGATCAAAGTGTCCTGAGTGGAGACCGCATCCAGTGGCTCAGCTTCAGATGACCCATACCCACTAGCGCTCTCTGGCGTCTGACTTTCCTCTGGAAAACACAGCTACAATGTCAATGTCATGAGAGATTACAAGTGAAAGATGTCATTTGTTTCTCATAACTCACCATCGTTGGCATCATCTTGTGGAAACGATGTTGGACTCACCAGCGGAACTTCATTATTATCTGTCATGGGAAAATATGAAACAAACGATACAGATGTCTGCACGCCTACACATGAATGATTACTTTCAAAAGACAGTCATACTAAGGAACACTCCCAAGCTATTATATCTATGGGAGAAAAACATGGAAGAACATATGGACTTGATTCACTCTTCTGAGAATTCTTTTACAGGACTTTGAAGTACGTCTGTGGGAAATTCGGGCGATTCCTCCATAGTGTTTGTGGTCGGCCCCATACCTGATTGGTAAATACCCAGTTATCAGATTGTTAGGTGTGTGATAATTACTTTTGGCCATGAAGCCTAAGTCTTACCATCCTCTTTTGGTTTTCCTCTCTTGGGCGTGAAGCTGTGCCCATTAGCCTCCCACACTATGTCAGAACTGCTCTCTTGTGTTACTGTTGGCCACTCAAGCTTGTGCTTCTTGGCTTTCTGCATGGTGACCAAACCACAGCAATAGAACTACAATTGGTCACAAACATTGTTTTGATAATTAAGTCTAGCTCATATTAAAAACAGATGAGCTTGAGCTATTTTGGAGGGCCGTGGATCCATCCATTGTCTATGGATCTTTTCTTCATTCGGGTCATAGGTCAACTAGAAATTTTCCATCTATCCTAGTTGACTTTTGACTTTATCCTAGTTGAGAGAGACTGTACAGCAGTCAAAGAAGCATGAATGTTTTCATAGATATGTGTGTGAGGAAAACGGATACTCTATGAAAACCCAAACAAAAGGAAAACATACAACGTTCACATATTGAAGACATTAAAACCCCAAATCTCCGAACTGTGAGGTAGAATAATTACCTTCATTGTTTCCCCCACTGAGTGCTTCAGATGGCTTTTCAGCTTCATTTCCAGTTTCCTCTGTAGGAATATTGATGGATAAATATTAGCGGGATCACCATATGCAATACTATAAAATATTACAGAACACATATGGTATATATTTTGTTAAAATCAAGCCTTTTGTCAAGGTAAATATACCTTTGGGGTTTTTATCATCTACATTATCATCACATGAACTACTCGTCCCTGGTGCTGATGCATTGGATGCTCCATTGTTTTCCTCTGTGGCAATTGTTAAGACAGAAAATAGCATCAACCCAATGTGTTGGTATAGATTCCTGCATGCTGCATGCGTGTTGTTGTCATGCAGGGCTACTTTGTACTACACTACAATTTCTACCATTTCTGCCTCTCCTACTTTGTGTTGTCCGTGCAAGTTAATTTATATCAAAGTCATTTATATGACTAGCACTGTATTTTCTGCTGCATGTTTGTATCAGAAGCACTACCCTGATCATGCTGAATATGCCGGACAAAGCTTACCTTCTGCATCACAGTGGATCTTGTAATCTGGACAACACTGCTTGAATTTAACACAATCAGAGTCACAGCTACACAGTCGGCCTCTCTTAAATGATTCCCCACATCGACCTCGACAGGAGTTCTCTGCAGCAGATAAATGCAATGTGACACAACTGCAAAGTGAGCTACAGGAAATGACTAATACATAAAAAGCAAGATTTTTTTTCTTGAGAAACATAAGGGAAATATTGGACACTTTTGCGTCAGAGATGGCAAATTGTCTTTAAGCTGTATTCCGCTTTTCCACCTGTTAATGTCCTTAAAGCACTTCAAGACTGATGGTGCTGTATCAGGAGCAACTGGGGGTTAAGTATCTTGCTCAAGGACACTTCCACATGGTCACAATGGTGGGGGATCGAACCCACAAGCTCTGAGTTGGGAGAGTACCACTCTACCACTGAGCCATGCCACCCCCAAAAGATGGGCAACTGGTGGACCATGGGCCTCTCGTTGTTGGTTTAATTTCACCCCCCAAAATATTTTTTATTAATTTTATTTCTGAAAACTGAACAAAAAAAAAAATCATCAAAAAACACTGATGAACATTCAATGTATATTTTCCCTAAAGCATGGAGGGAAATGGATGAAATAAATCCCAGAAGAAAAAAACAGGAAAAATTCAAAAGTGAAAAAATATTGGTTAAAAAAAATCTATCAATCTGCAAATCCATGCGTGCTAAACTGTGAATATGCGGGTAGTGAGTCTACTTTTTAGTTGCAATATTGCCATTCACCGCTAGATGGCAGACACCAGGTCTTATACTGCCCTATAGCCTACTACAAAGTCAGTAGCCAGCCTAATAATTTTTTTGTGGATTTGGAATGACATGCAGAACAAACATTACCTCAATAATATTAAAGTTTTGAGTGAGTTGATTTTTTTTGTGAAAAAAAAAATACACAAAATGAGTTATTGCCCTGCTTGAATATTTATTTTATGCAAGGGCCCTGCACTGGGGGGAAAATACATAAGGTGATCAATTTGTTGGTTCTTTAAACCCTTTGTTGTTGGATTAGGAGTCTTTTATACATTTGGAAATTTTGAATGAAGAGCCGGTTTTTCACACATATGCTCTTATTTTGTCCTACTCCATAACTAAAATATCATTTAGGAAGTGTCCAGTCGTAATAATGAAAAAATGTGGTCCATCCCAATAAAACACAGTTTAGAGTGTTGAAATTTTTTTTTTTTTTCTGGTTGTACTTTGCAAGTGCCAGTGAGAGTAAATCTGAATATGTATTTAAAGCTTATAAATGAATTATTGCTTCTTCTGTTCAACACTGAGGGTTTGATTAAATATCCACTTACTTTACCTCTCAGTGAAACTATTAATGTGAGTCCAACATTACTCAAGTAAAACGTGAAACACAGTATTCACTCACTTGTGGTGCATTCAGATTCAAAGTCGAGGCAGCATTCGCCATACCCCATGCAGTTATAATCACATTGGCACAGGTAACCTCGGTAGTACCCGGTACCACATCTTCCCCTGCAACTGTCTGTTTCTGATAAGAGAGCATTGAATTATGGGAAAACAGAGAGAAAAAATGACACACAGAGGACCTGTGGTAAATAATTGCCACAATAGTAAACACAAATGAGTACAATAAACACGCGTCATTCATTATTTGTTTACTCACAGTTATGCAGCTAAAAGTCACCATCTAACTAAAGCATTATACTCACTTTGGCTGAGAATTGGAGTCAAGGCACAAGCCAGCAGAAGAAGTGAACACAGAGGAGTTGGAGACATTCTCTTGTATACCTGAAAGTAAGCACATCAATTAATGAAAGGTTTTTTTCTTTATATTTTTGTAGCAGACATGATTGGAACTCCTGCACACAAAACCTACCAAGCATAAGGCGCTATGTAAATCCTGCTTAACTTTGGACTTGTGCTGCTTTTAAAGGCTGAGAGAGGCCGGCTAACTTCGCCATAATTGGCAGATCCGGTCTGTAGTCGAAATGACCTCACAAGCCACAGGGAGGGTCTTCTCGTTCAGACGGAGCGTTTCCTCACAAACACCTGGAAGTACGCCGACACACATCTGTGCCAGGCAGACTTCTGAAAACACCAACTTTGTAATGTGCCACACATAGAGTGAATCCGAAAAATTCACAGCACTTCACTTTTCCCACATTTTATGTTACAGCCTCAGTTCAAAATGGAATGCATTCATTTTCAAATCAAATTCGACACACAAGTTTCTCCCCTTTATTTACGAAACATTAAATAAAATAAGACAGCACATGTATGAAAGTATTCACAGCCTTTGCCACTGAAAATTGAGCTTGAGAACCCAATTGTTACTCTGTCAGAGCTCTAGATGTCCTCTGTGGAGAGAGGAGAACCTTACCATCTCTAAAACACTCAACCAGACCTGTTTGGTATTGGTAAGTGATCAGACAAAGCCACTCCAAGTTAAATGGCACAAGACAGCCTCCCTGGAGTTTGCCAAAAGACACCTGAAGGACTGTCAGATGCATGAGAAACAAAATTCTCTCGTCTGATGAGACAAAGATTGAATTCTCTGGCGTGAATGCCAGGCATCATGTTTGGAGGAAAACCAGGCAGGCACCACTCATCACCCGACCAATAGGCCGACCATTGCTACAGTGAAGCTACCTATCCAATGTGATGGAACTTGTTTGTTTGGCTTTATTTATTTTTCCTTTCGGACACATTATTACAACAGGTTACATCGATCACATCATTCTCAGAATATCCGAAAGAAGGGGTGGCTTATTAGTAACCCATCATCATCGATTCCTACTAATGGCATCAGTCATATACATTGATTATGATAGTCATTGATTCATATCATTATCCATCAATCAAAGATTTATGTCTTCATGAGTGCAGATGCGTCCTTCCTCGACAGATGTGTCCTTGACGTGAGAGGTGCTTCATCATAAATGTTCAGCTATTCAAGTGACCTTTTTCTTAATCGTTTTTTTTTTCCCCCTCCTGACATGCTTTTAACTTAAGTTAAATAAAATCCAGTTAATTCAAGTCCTATTATTAAGTTCTTCAATGAAATTATTATAAATTATTATTTATAAATTATATTATATATTATATAAATTATTATTCAAATTATGAAAATACCGTACATGAAACTGCACAGGCCTATTTACTGGAATACATGAACTGGCTCAACTTTTCTGATTCATTGCCCCTTTTTTAAATTATTATAATATTAAAATAATGCCTTGAGACTCAATAGTGTGTGGAGGTCAAACCACCACCATGGTCGCAGGATAGATGTTAACCAAGTTCCCCTGGCTTCCTCTCACATTTAATAATAAAGACTCTACAAATTGTCCCACAGGTGTGCATGTGAGTGTGAACTTGTTTGTTGTAATTGTCATTGATATTGTGACAGTAAGTTAAGAATACATTGGACATAATTACCTCACGATATAGGCCAACGACACAAAAATACAAAAGTCGATTCCAATCCATTCTAAAGTCTTCATTAATTCCACTCATGAGATCCTCTCATGGAGGGTGGAAAAGTTTAACAGTGGGTGCAGTGCGCTCTCTTGTGGTCACACGCTAGATAATTACTTTTCATTCGGCTCAGCTTTTACATAATTACACATAGCCTGTTTACCCCACCGAGAATCTTTACGTGTAACTTTTGTCGTTGACACCACACTAAGACACATATTTGTTTAATTTTAATAATGTCAGGTTCATCAATATACTGACACTTTTATAATAATTTCACACAGACACAAAAAGGAGAGAAAGACACCTTAATACCTTCTAACACGCTAGCGAGGAGAGCAGAGGAGAACTGTGCCATACAATTCAAACCTATGCTTCTAAAACAGTCCCTCTGAATGAATGATTATGAAACTTAGCAAATGTATGATAAAAACAATATAGTTAAATCAATCAAATCATCTTCTGCAAATGATCACACTTGTTAGTTAATTAGTCTTAATTCAACTATCAAATATAATCAAAGGCGCCACAACATAAGGCGCAGTCGACTAGGCCCATATCAATAGCACACAGCATTAGGCCCTACTAGCTTGTTTGTTAATATTTATGGGCTTGTTGTCGTGTTTAATTCGTTTGATTCTGAATGTTTTTTCCTTGAGTTATACATGTCCTATTTTGACGGTGGTCAATGAACGCACCTAATACAAAATCGAAGCCAATGTTTTGTTAGTTTTTTGTTGTTAGTGACTAGTGCAGTCAACCAACAATTTGCTTGTATTGTTTCCCTCACGTTTATTGTTGTATGTAAATGATTGTGTGTAAATGCCCAAAGAAGGTAATTACTTATGTCGACAGTTGTATTTGTTTGCTCACTGGTGATCATTTCACGTTAGTCTGTGCTTGTCACACGTTGTTTGCCAATGTATATTTTATTTACTTGTTTTATGAAATATACATTTTATTTAGTTTACATGCTGAAGTTTTTTTGTCCTGAACGAGAGAGAGAGAGAGAGAGAGAGAGAGAGAGAGAGAGAGAGAGAGAGAGAGAGAGAGAGAGAGAGAGAGGTGCTGCACCTCGCACAAGGCTCGCTCGGTTTTATTTAGCAGGGAAGACGCCAGTAAACGTCACAAACTTTAATCTATTGCCTTTACCCAGTCTCCTGAAATAATAAGAATATCTTAGTGTTACACTTGCTTGGTATTCTAGCAGCACCTTCATTTAATGATTTTATTGTTTGTGACCCCCCTCCCCCCTGCTATGTGAGCGTGCAAAGAGCGTGCTGCACCTTCGTCAACCTCCCTGTTTGTTGTATATCAAGGCTAGCGGGCGCGGACGTTTTGTCGTTTTTATGACGTCATCGGGATAGACAGAGGCTAAGGGCGTTATTTATTCCGTTTACGTTAGAAGAAGACTGGACTGTGTGAATTTTTATGGCTCTCCGTGCAAGGTTACACCACATAAAAGAGCCCCATATTCGAAAGTAGCTTCATCTGTTGCTGAACTGCATGTAGCATCTTTGGAGCAGAATATACTGTAACAGTTGTCTGTAGGACATATGGAGCTCAATATGGCTGATGCGCCCATGGCGGATGAGGCAACTGAAAAACATCAGGAGTGAACCAGTACCATTTATGCACCCTGGGAAGAGGAGGATACCACCGGTATACCTCAAGAAGAGATGATTGAGGGAGAAACCGCTGATATATCGCAGGAGGAGGAAGAGAAAGAGATGGAGGAACCAACTGCTGCACCTCAAGCGTCGGATGAGGAGAAAGCCTCAACCTCAGCAGCACTTTCTGTACATGAAGCCACTGATGGACCTCGGGAGGAGGAAACCCTTGTATCAGCTTGGGATAAGATGAAAGTAACTGGAGTGACTCAAAAGAGCAATATTGCATTGCTCGCAACTCAGAACTTTACTTCCAAAGACGACTATTTTCAACAACAGATTGAACAACGGAAAAGAGATTTAGATTTTAAGCTTCAACAACGCAGGGTCGCCATTCCGCGCCATATGATTATGGAGGCGGTTGCAGCCACTCAGGCACAAAAGGAATTGGAGAGACAGAAAGGTCTGCCTCAAGTGGAGGAGTCCAGCTTGTTTTACTCTCTCAGACCCGCCACCAACAACATGGCGGATGTCCAAACCAGTGCTGGCCAACCCGATGAACACAGCAAAGAAACAAATAATGAAAGGGATAAAGATGTTGAGCACCACAAAGCAACAGGGGAGGAAAAAGACAGACTTGTTGAATGCCACAGAGGAACGGCAAGAAAAGACTGGGAGGTTGAATGCAACCGAGGAGCTGGGGATAACATGGACAATGAAGTGCAAGAGCTATTGTTACAGACAAATCACACAAGTGTCACACACAGGAGGCACAAGGTCGAAGACAAAGAAATGATGACCCAAAAACAGTCGATAGGGGAATGGTTAAAGAATTGCTTCAAGAAATATACAAAAAAATGAATCCTCATCTGAGTGAAAACTGTATTCCTATCTTGGAGCTAATGTGATTCTATTCAGGTAGTTAATTTCCCCTGGGATGAGTGAGATTACAATTAATTTACAGTATAATTCATTCACAGTCTCCACTGCATTTGAATATACTGTGTAAAGTTCAACAAGTACTGTAGATGCAAAATGTGGCATTCTAATAAATTAATTTTCAAATCCACCCATCTATTTTCTATAGCATTTGAGCATCATAAAAGCGTCACGGGTGAGTTGGAGCCTTGGGCAAGGGTCGGCTGGTGTACTGGTTGCCAGTCAATCAGAAAGTAGCTACATACAAGTCCATGTGCTAGTAGTATGCTGTTAGTCCTCACTAGTAGACAATCTGCACACTTTTAGAACAATGCTGTATTCGTCAACACTGTGAAATAACACCTACTCTGGACACCACTTAATTCCGAAAACATAAAAATTACACCATGGGAGTTAACATGAACTCCCACGTATTTGACGACAGTTTTAACTTTGTGACATGTGGCGTGCTACGATATTTTCTAAAACTTAAAATAGGGCCACAATGAGGAGAATTTTAGTGATGTTGATGTACTTGGTGTCATCATCCAGGTGGGGGTGCCGTTGCTTGCAAATTTGGTTTGTGTTGGCCTTCAGTACAGAAAGTGACAGGAGTTAAATTAAAAAAAAAAGGGGGAAAAAGAGGGCCAAATAGCATCCAATCAATGCGAGTACAGTGTGTGAAGTGAAATTTAGCTCACGTAGTACATTGGCAATATTTTTAAGTTACTGCAAAAAGCCGCTATCAAATTACTATTAACACTTGTTTCTTCGCTGCGACAAGTTTTGGGAGGGTGGAAGGAGAGGGAGTGGTGTCATATGAATTAATCAACCAATAAAATGCTGCTATTCACTCTTAAACACGCCTCTATACGGTTGCTATGCCTACTTGACAGTTTTCTCTGAGTGATGGGCTAGGTAGCCAATCGTCGTCGTGCAGGGGGTGAGCGGGAGTGCACCCTGGGAAGGGTCGCTCATTTCTACTACAACAAGCACGGTGGCGGCAGGGTTACCTACGAGACTGTCGGATGGAGGCTGCTGACACACTGGGGCAGGACTATGCTCTATAAACGTCTCCGGAGAAGTCTACACAGGTCATGAATTAGCCTTTATTCCAATTTTCTGTCTGTTCAAACACCGTTAATGATATTTTATTTATGAAGGCGTCGTGCGGTTTGGTCATGTATGGCTGTGACAACACTCTAGTTGACGCCGTTGTTTGACACAAGCTAACCCAGGAAAGGTGCACTGCACTGTACTGCAGTTCACCTGACAAACTCGAGTATTAGTTTACAAAATGTATGGAACCACAGTTTAAAGTTTTGTTATTTAACGTAATAGAAAAACATGTATTTTTGTGTTGAGGTGTAGAGATATTTGAATTGTCGGGGTGTTGTAGCAATTAGATAAACTTAATGCTATTTTCTACTTTAAGTCAGCATGAGTATGAATTGCGTCGTTTTAATAGCTCCCTCCCCCCACCTCCAAACTTTTATAGCTGACCAGATGTGATCTCATGATGTAAATTCCTAAATTTACACAGTTGATTAATACTTTTCACGCTAGTGGCAGTGTTACTAAAACTACTATATTTATTTTCTCCTCTATGATGTTTTATTGATTTAAGTCTACTTCAACAAGTGTCATCCATGGCTTTGGACAAATAGTTTCACTTTCAATGATTTTTTTTTTTGTCACTCTTCTTGAACAAATTGATACTAACTTGCAAATGCTACTCAAAAGGTTAAAAATTCAATATTGGGTTTCTGGGCTGCCTGCATGCGCAGCCAGGCCCTAAAATGTTTGTTGGTCTTGGATATCCATAGTCATAGTTTGATAGATTTTTTTCAATCATTTTATATCATTTTTTGGAAAAGTAATACTCAACTCGTATATTGTTTCAGAAAAGCCCGCGTCTTAATCTATTAATCCCAATCAGTTCAGAAACCGTGCACAATGCAAAGTCTGGTGGGCAACCGGGCTAATAAAACACTGCGGGGAAACCTGTACTGCTTAGATGGGCTTTATTGACTGTTTGATTAACCGGTTAATTTAATGCTCATTAGCTGGCTAAGCATACCCATACATGTCTGATCAGCAATTTACAGGTAGTTTGGGTGAGATTATTGCTGGCAAATGAGACCAGTTATTAAATCCAAGGATTCACTTGATTTTTGCCTCCCTATGCTGTGAATGTTTACATGTCATTTTTAATACAAATATGAAAGCATGTAGTTAAGGTGATGTTAGTTTGATTTTTAGGATTTACATTAAGATCAGCACCTCCATCTCCGAGACCTTGGTCCTCAGTTGGAAAAGGGTGGAGTGCCCTATCCGGGTCGGGGATGAGATCCTGCCCCAAGTGGAGGAGTTCAAGTATCTTGGGGTCTTGTTCACAAGTGAGGGCCGAATGGAGCAGGAGATCGAGAGGCAGATTGGTGCAGCATCTGCAGTGATGCGGACTCTGTATCTGTTGTGGTCAAGAAGAAGCTGAGTCAAAAAGGCGAAGCTCTCAATTTACTGGTCGATGTACGTTCCGACCCTCACCTATTGTCACCAGCTGTGGGTTGTGACCGAAAGAACAAGATCCCGGTTACAAGCGGTTGAAATGAGTTTCCTCCGCAGGGTGTCCGGGCTCTCCCTTAGAGATAGGGACTCAGAGTCGTGCCGGGCCGCTGCTTCTCCGCGTTGAGAGGAGACAGTTGAGGTGGCTCTGGCATCTGGTTCGGATGCTTCTTGGACGCCTCCCTGGAGAGGTGTTCCAGGCATGTCCCACCAGCGGGAGGCCCCGGGGATGACCCAGGTCACACTGGAGAGGCTATGTCTCTCGGCTAGCTTGGAAAGGCCTTGGGATCCCGCCGGAGGAGCTGGTTGAAGTGGCTGGGGAGAAGGAAGTCTGGGCTTCCCTGCGCAAACTGTTACCCCCGCGACCCAACCAGGATAAGCGGTAGGGGGTAGATGGATGGATGGATGGATGGATGGTTGACATTAAGACGACAGCATTTCATGACCGATATATGCAGAAGTTTAATCAATTCCAAAGGGATTCACAATGATACTTTCTTTTTCTTTTTTGCAACTATTCCAACCTTTTCACGATCAGAATCACAGTAGATCGCTTGACGTATCTGGTGCAGCTGTCGAGCTGAACTGTTGAAAATAGTAGCTGTGACACCAAGCTACTAACTAATAACACAGCCAGTGGCAAGAACGTGTCAAATAGAAAAATGAGGAAAAATGATGACTGAGGAGTACTGTGATGCGGGGAGAAAACGAGGACATGTCAAATACAAATTTCCTCCACAATGTACTGCATGCAGCCATTTGTGTCCCCACAGCATCAGCAGCACTTGGAGAAAAATGAAAGGAGGAGGTGAATACTTAGATCTCCCTGTTTTACATTTAGATTATTTGAATGGACTTGTTGACACCTGATGAATTGATCTAAATAGATAACCTCACAAGACAGATGGATAATTGTGATTCACTCAAGGGAGTTCTTCACATTATCAATCTGGGACTTAACTTGGCAGATCCGTTCGGGAAAGGAGGGACTTGCTGTAAAACAATTTGAGCTGATTGGACAATGCGGCGGGTGGCACGGTAGTCGAGTGGTTAGCACGTCCGCTTCCCAGTTCTGAGGTCTCCGGTTCGAGTCCAGGCTCGGACCTTCCTGGGTGGAGTTTGCATGTTCTCCCCGTGCCCGCGTGGGTCTTCTCCGGGTACTCCGGTCTCCTCCCACATTCCAAAGACATGCATGGCAGGTTAATTGGGCGCTCCGAATTGTCCCTAGGTGTGCGTGTGAGTGCGGATGGTTGTTCGTCTCTGTGTGCCCTGCGATTGGCTGGCAACCAGTCCAGGGTGTCCCCCGCCTACTGCCCAGAGCCAGCTGAGATAGGCGCCAGCAGCCCCCGCGACCCTTGTGAGGAATAAGCGGTCAAGAAAATGGATGGATGGATGGATGGATGGACAATGCGGCATCTTTGCGCATTTGTTTTGACCAATCAAGGCAACTGATGAAAATGTCGTCTTCGTCTCGTCTTAGGGAGGGGGAAGGTGAAAGCACGAACATCTCCACCAGATAAAAATGCAAGAAGCGCCTCTCGCTGTTCAAATTCAACAAGGAAATGGTGAGTAATTCTGCGAGAATAGAATTAATTGCAGCATCCATTCGTCTGTTAGGTTTGTTTGTTTCCCCCACCATCAGCGCTTATTGGTTTGGTCCCGCCCTAAACAACGCCCGATTGGTCCGACCTAAAGAAAATGTCGGCTGCAAACGTATCACCGGGAGCGGTACAAGATGTATTATCCGGAGTTTGTGGACTCACAAATATTCAGCTTGCTGGCAAGGTTACTAAATAGACGGAAAGCAATAATGATTGTGCACATGCTTATTGTTACAGCTATGCATAGAAGATTGACCTTAGTCGATGAATTTAGGACTGTTTTCTTTAATGTAGTTTATTTCCAATTGCCGTTGTGCGGCAGCCCTCAAATGTGTAGACATGCAGGTTGGTGTACACGGTCCTGTTAAGAAATACTGTTTCAGCCCCTCATGAAAGACGACCATGAACTGTGCTTGAGGCTGTGAATGTGTCCAGCCAAGGTGCCTCTCCTCCACAGATGGAAGGATCCTGGGGCAATCTGGTCCTGGCTCTGGTTTCTGGGTTAGTAGTTCATTTGTTGCCTCATTGAGTACTAGGGGTGTGAATTGCCTAGTACCTGACGATTCGATTCGTATCACGATTCACAGGTCACGATTCGATTCGATACCGATTAATCCCGATACGAATTTATAAGTCGATTGTTGCGATTTTTTTCATTCAAATTTAGAAAATACTAATCAGTAAGCTTGTAGAGTGTAAGATTTATATGAAAATGTATTATTTATTTATCTGAAATTTCAGTCTTATAGAGGTTGTAATCTGTTTCATGTTTGAACAGCATTAAAATAAAATATTAAGGCTTAATGTTCCGTTCATATAACATTCTTCCATGCTCAAGGTGTGAATCCTTAAAAAAAAAAATCGAAAAATCGATTCTGCCGATTATTGAATCGATTCGAGAATCGCGCGATGTAGTATCGCGATATAGCGCCGAATCGATTTTTTTTTTACACCCCTATTGAGTACAACAATCAACTTTTTTTTTTATTTTATTTTTTTATTTTTTGGCTGCCTGACTAAACAGAAAGAGACCATATTTGGCGTGCATGCACGTGCTGGGCGATACGGCCCAAAATTCATATCACGGTATCAATTGTGTCCCTTCACAGTAGGGTATATATTATAATATAAAATAAAGGGTAACATATTTTTAATTATTAATAATTTAATAAGTTAAATTAATAATTTTTAATTGGTTAGTAAAGTAGTCTTAGATTAGAGCAACTAAATTATTCAAATAAATAGCAATCACAAACACATGAATTAGATTAACATTAATGTGCTAATCTCAAATCAGAATCAAATGTTAGCACTCTCGTACAAAATAGTAAAAACAAAATATAATACAGCCAATATTTGAAATGAAAACACTGTGTACAAGTGGCTTTCAAAGTTTCAATGTAGATTTCTATAATTCATTCAAACAGCTTTGTCCATGCATTAATTCGCCTCCGTTCAATGAGTGTCTACTACTTCTTGAATCGCTCTCCTTTGATTTCCTGTCATCTCCATATGTCACTAGTGCTAATGTAATCATCCATCCAGCCATTTTCTTAATCGCTTATTTCTTATACAGTTCTAAAAGTATCACACATATTTCAGGCAAAAGACACAAAAAATAACCAATGTGAGTCATTATATTAATGTTGAGTGTGAACATGGTCTTAATTTACTGAGAGGCTGTGTGGACCTCCTTGTTAGATTGTGAAGAGTATTTTCTGTGGCACAGTAATGTATTCTCATGCAGCTGCTCATGCAATCAATGCCTGCCTGGCACATGGTCACAGACTGCAGTAGTGCTGTATTGACAAAACTACATTCAGGTTAGGACAATGGGGAGTCTGCCTGGCCTATGTTAATCACTTTGATTTTTATTTTTATTTTTTTTTACCCCCCCCATAGTTCCTCTCTTACGCAGTAAAAGTTGGATATTTTTTAACCAGTTTAATGGCTTTTCTTTACTTTGCTAATTTTTGCCTTGTCATTAAATACAGGTAATAATGTTTGATTTGTCTTTATGTGTTAAGCATTGCTGTATTGCCAGTACTGCATTCACCAAAATAGACATTATTAATACACTTAGTGTTAGTAATAACAACATTTCTATTTTTCTCAGTCGATGAACGCAGGCTAATGTGTAAAATAAGTACTGGTATATGCATGAAATACCGTAATGGAGAAACGAAAAAGTTATCATACCGCCATCCAAATTTAGTTTGCAAATAAATGTAGAATGTTGGTGGCAGCACACTAATTAAGCACTCTAAGCATTAATATAAACCTTATGAACATACATATACTTATAGAAATTACATCTTAATGGGCATTAGAGAGGATGGACATGGATGGAATTCAAAAGAAAAAACGCTCTATCAGCTATGCGGAAATTGTATTGGCAAATAAACATATAGGCTGGGGTGCATATAAACATTTTGGCATGGTTCTTGTTTGGTGCTCATTATTTCCCCCAGTGCTCATTATTTTCCCTCGGTGCCCATCCCCTCAATCCACGACCTCATGGATGAACTAAGGTTTACGGTACATCTGGTTAAGGTTTATCATCAATATGTGTAGATATGTCATTGATTTTAATATAACCGAATATTTTTTTTTTCTCTGTTTTTTAGCCCCCACTTTTTATTTCCCAATTACAACATCATAATGGCGGCTTATTAAAACAATAACTACTATTTAAATCATGCTATCTATCCTAAAGAAAGGGAACAGGGAAAGTGACACACTTGTTACTATTTTTGTTTAGCATTGTTAATATTTACAGAGCTATTTGTATGGTTTACATTAGCATAATGTCTCTTTGCCATTTCCATGCAGAGTGCAAATTTTCCATACCAAGAGATTAGGCACTCTTAGACTCAATATTTAGTTGGATGGATGGATGGATGGATGGATGGATTGAAGGATACTTGATTAATTAATAAAAAAAAAAAAAATCGCTGCAACTTACAACACTGTTTTGTTCGTATGTGAACCAAAAAAGGAGAGAACACGACATGCTACCTAACAGCGTTACGGGCTAAATTGAGTAACAAATGGGAGCATTATATCAAACCAACCAGACATCAGTTGTCTCGTACTTGGAAGTGAGGGCTACACTTCAAGGCAACATACACAGTGAACTGAACTGCAATTCCCCAACAACTATTCATACCTCTGTGTGCCATGTGGATGTAGCAAAGCTGCCACAGCTATTCCGTTCTTGCGGAACGGTGGACTTCCTGCGCAGTCCATCACACACTCACTCAGGGTTCGAACTCACAGTGTCACCAGGCCATTGGCCTGGAAGAGGAGCATGTTGATTGCTGAACTAAAAGCCCGGACTGCCAACTTGGCAGCCAGCAAAACTCTTCGTGAGGCATCATAGGTGTGAGATTGTAGTAATCCAGCATCTCTTCCACTTGTATGCATGTTAGAAAATTGTATCTCACTGAGAAATAAGGCCTGACACGATACAGTGTCGTCTCCATGCTTTACCAACTTGAATGACAGATGAGTCAATGCGTAATGAAAGTTTCCACTTAACTGTAATTAGTAGTGTTTAATTATCTTGGGCAGGACAAGAGAATGCAAAATCATCAAAGAAAGGAGCCAGCATACTGTCATGTCAGAAGTTGCGGGCTCATCATTAAAAACAAAACCACTGAACTAGGGGTGTGAATTGCCTAGTACCTGACGATTCGATTCGTATCATGATTCACAGGTCACGATTCGATTCGATACCGATTAATCCCGATACGAATTTATCAGTCGATTGTTGCGATTTTTTTCATTCAAATTTAGAAAATACTAATCACTAAGCTTGTAGAGTGTAAGATTTATATGAAAATGTATTATTTATTTATCTGAAATTTCAGTCTTATAGAGGTTGTAATCTGTTTCATGTTTGAACAGCATTAAAATAAAATATTAAGGCTTAATGTTCCGTTCATATAACATTCTTCCATGCTCAAGGTGTGAATCCTAAAAAAAAAAAAAAAAAAAAAAAATCGATTCTGCCGATTATTGAATCGCGCGATGTAGTATCGCGATATATCGCCGAATCGATTTTTTTTTTAACACCCCTACACTGAACCAATGTGACTGTCAAGATTTTGGATGCTTTAAAAAAAAAAAAAAAAAAAAAAAAATCGATCACAGTTTCATCTCCCTCTCGTATTTAGCCATATTTATTTGGACATATGCATCCTTATTACACGTTTTTTTGTTTTTTTTGTTTTATACTTTTAATGGCTTACTATTTGCTCAGCAACGTCATTGCAATGAATGAACCCAATTTTGCTCTTTCTCTTGTGTAGGATGAGCTTGCTCTGTAGCACCAGAGTAACACCTGTTCAACCTCATAGCAGTGTTAACCTACAGAAGGAGGAGACCATGTAGATGATCAGGATGTGTGAATTTGTTTGACCAGCTCTTTGTTTGAGACATCTGCGAGTACCCAGGTTTCTGAGAGGGTAAAATAAAACGTGTTCACAATACATTGGGTTGATAAGATGCTCCGTGTGTTTTGTTTGTAAATCAGTTGGCTACTTGTGTTTTCCAGGTTGTGAGGATTTTATTCATTCTACCATCTGCCCTAGACTTAATTTTTTCATGGTGGCAATCTGTGTGGTGGTAGACAGTCCAAGTTTGGCTGTGCTCTGTCAGCAGATAATCGTTTGGAATGTCTCCGTCTGAAGGGGTTTGTTGTAACCCCTAGGACCTAGTTGTTGGGGGCATTATGGAATATAGTTTCTCAATGCAGTGCCTTTCTGACATCATCTGCTACCTCTTGCATCAACAGGGACAAACTTTTGTCATCCAAAAATTGTTGTAGCTGTTTCATCATCCACATGATCGGCATCATTTTGAGCAAGATCATACAAAATACAGTCTTTGAGATTTTGGAGGTACTGCGTTAACTATTTACATAATCAAATAAAATGATAATACAGCATATTGCTATAATGTCAGAGGAATAACCACACAACCTGGCAAGTCAATTTCTGAAGAACTTAATTACAAAGCAAAGAAGAAACAAAGGTAACAACACTATACTTGAGCACACTTAACAGAACTTGTAAAATTCAAACATCAAACGTCTTTGTGATGATTCCGTTCGTTTGTTTACTGTATGTCACTGAATACACGGATTTGTACAAAGCACATGTTGAATACAGTAGGTAAGTGGCTGTGCTGTTTTTATGTATAAATTCACTCTACAGTGTCATTTGTATGTTTGGCCCAATTTTCATAGACAAGTACCCGTGCGCTCATCGTAAAAACGGGCAAATCTTAATTTTTGTGCCAGGGCAAGTCTAATTTTGTAAGTTTGCCGTGTTTGGGACAGCGTTGCGTGTTGCTTGGCATTCCGGTGGATGAATCAGGAATTTTAATAGCCATAGAATAAACAGAACCAGGTGGAAGATACGTTTTTTATGTTCAATTTCAATCAGGATTACAAAAGTTTGAACCACACAAGTATAGTAACTACCCACTCATCAGTCACCTCCTTGGTGGGTCTTTCTCTTCCACCATGCCTCCAATTACTCCTGCTCTCAGCCTTTTTCCTTCACTCCCAGTCATCCTTTGAGATTTTCTTCTGAAGTCTTTTAGAAATCTGTTATTCCCACTGCCCAGGAGCATCCTTCCTACACTGAACAGGTCTTTCTCGTGTGTTTTCAAGAAGATATTGCTATCCTAAGCCTTGTATTTTCTTGGTCAGATCACAGCTTTTATGACACAGGAAAGCCCTGCTGTTCAAAGTGCTGCAGTAATTGATGTCCCCTTATCACAAACAATGATTCCAAAAGAGTTCCATTTTGAAACTCATTCTTACAACTGTGTGTGTACATCCATGTGAGGCGAAGACGCTCCTGTAACTTTCATACCAACATACAAAGATGTTAAGGTGAGCTGTATCACTTGAACGTAGTTCCTTGATGTGAGTTACTATTTCATTATTAGTCAGGGCTATGGTCCCATCTTGTAGCATTTTAGTGTCAAAGAAAGTGCACAAAGCACACAAATAGGTGACTTTTTAGTGACTACTAGAATGTGGTAAGTTCCACAGGAAAAAACAAACGATGAATAAACTTTGGCTAGGTCGGGGTTTCATGTATTGCACTTTGTCAGATAGCTAATATGAAGGAATCAAAGAACTGTATCTTCATATATAATGAAGACAAGATGAACTGTCAAAACATGGACTAAAGTCCTAATAAATATACATCATTTCCGTTTCTATTTCAGACCATGGTGACTGTCGAGTGACGATGGCTTCCTTTCAGAACAACTTCTGGGTAAGTGTCTCAATAACTACAATAATCCAAATACACACAATTTACTAACCCCGGGTTTTCACCGGATGCGGTTGCGGTGCGGTTGCGGTGCGGTCCGGCGACGCAAGCAATTAGATTCCATTCATTCGAATGGTGCAGTTTACACCGCTTGCGGGTGCGTTGCGTGTCGACTGCGTCTCAGCTGCGGTGTGCCGCAGGCCTTCCGCAAGGATAGACCTATTTTCTATTTTTGCCGGACGCCGCAGCGGTAGGCCTCCGGCAAATGGCAAGCTAGCACAAAACACATCGAGCGGGACAGGAAGACCGACGCAGTTTCAAAATAAATTTCCGGTTACCTCTCAGAATAAAACACTCGCCAGCTCCTATTTCGCAAGCTTTTCAGCAAAACGTGACGTGGGCGTCGCCGGGCCATGTGCTCATTCACGGTTTAGACACCAGCGAACATGGACGAGGAGAGGTTTATATTGGAGGTGGAAAACCACAAAATAATATATGACACGGCACATCCTTTTTATAAGGACAACCAAAAAAAGGATGCTGCATGGAATCTCATAGCAGAAGAAGAAGAAAAGGTTAAATCAAAAGAAGTCCACCTCTCTTTCTGCTTCTCTGTTGAGCACAGACTTTCTGTATGTTTGTCGTTGTGAAATGCCACATGATCGCGCGAGCGCGGTCCCGCGAGACACGTTGGGAAGTGGGCGGCGACGGAGCTGCCTGACCGCAGCTGTGCGGAGCCGGTGTGGATTGACAAAAAAATTGACCCGTCCGTAGCACGCAGTCAAGACGCACCGCACCGCAACCGCATCCGGTGAAAACCCGGGGTAAGGCAATAGAGATACTGAATTCATTACATATTTTTGCAGTTTTACTGTATTTGGCTTTCTATAGTTTGGTTGTCTTTTTAGTGCTACATAATTTGAATTTCTGCCCCTGTTATTGAGCAACAAATTGTGATTTGTCATTTGGCTTCTTTTCACAATCAAACTTATATTTGAAACCAACATGCCATAGTAATGAAATGAGGCTTTAGCGAGTGCAGACCTACGACTTAGTATAACTTCCATTCCAGATCAAAGATATGTGAGGTGTGTGCTGTGTGCTATGATCTTTGTCATTATAAAAGAAGAAAATATTTCGCGCCCCCAACTCTCCGCCACAACTATAATTGTCTCTTAATACCATAAGTACACCTCTGAAGAGGAGCTAATACTAAATTTTATTTATAAAGCTCTTTAAAACAAGCATTTCTGTATAAAAAGTGCTGTACATTGCGTAAAAATCAATCATGCAATAAAGACAGGTTAAACAAAATAAATAATCACTATCATAAGTAAGTAAATAACTAAATAATAACCTACTAATCTAACCCACTACTGTAGTTTATGTGCAATTACACTTTAATCTATTGAGACATAAAAATAAATGAATAAATATATAAATAAATAAATAGGTTCCCTGGGGTCACGCACACCCCCATGGCCCGCCCTACTATTTGAAAAGGACTGTGGCTAGATATTAGTGTTTTAGTGTTTGCAATTGTACCTGGAAATTTCGAATTGGGATCTCTTACCCACCACCATTTAGCGATTTGATACCCCCCCCCCCCCCCCCCCAAAAAAAAAAAAAAAAAAAAAAAAAAGTTATTTCAGAAGTGGAACTGGCCAATCTTTGTATTAATATGCAACCAAAAAGTAGATCATAGGTCAATAGATCATTTCTTGGGAGTATATTGGAGAGCAAGCATGTGTCAAGGACTCAATGTTTAGCCATCTCAAATTTTTAGTCATTTTAAATGTTGAATACAGTAAACCACGGTGACTGTAAGGATCCCAGTTATATACATGTTGTGTGTAAACTACAGATTGGGGGAATGTACTCTATGGCGCAGAGTTTTCCCCAGGTTTCATGTAATAATTAATTACCATTGAGAGCAGTTAGACTCTGACTAACTGTTAGAGTCTGAGCCTCAGGGACTAATTCAATAATACATGCCCACACACAGGAGCGCTCACACATCCACACAATAATGGATAATTATTGTTACATTGTTGTTACAATAATAATTGTGTCTTTTAAATTTTGTGTTAGACCAAATTGAGTGAAAATCAAAGTAAACTAGGAAGTAATTTATCATTCTTATATAAACAAAACACTGTTGTCATTGTCAAACCTATAATTTGAGTGATTGGTCAGTTTTGATGGCGCCCGAACCATAACCCCCCCTAGTATTGCATTGCGGCACTTGAAGGTTGGGATCTGGCCTTCATATTGCTATGTGCAATAATTTGACGCCTTTAAATGATTGTTTTTGATATGCTGCACATTGAGCTTTCTAGAGCTCTAACAACTATTGTCAAGATTATTATTATTATTATTATTATTTTATTTTATTTTTTTTTAAAGCATGTGTAGTTTTGAGATATCCATCTGGGATTGTGAGCAATATTATGAAGCACAACTGCAGGCTCTTTTGTCTACCTCACAAATGAACCATGACACTTAAATTAAACCCCTAGCCAAGGAATGATTTAGCATCTGGGTTCATTGTCATAAACAAATCCTGAAAATAAAGCTGTGCTGAAGAAACAGTGGCTTAATCACAACTTTCCATTCTGATGAACTAATGGATGGAGAGATGGATGGATGGACAAGCCATTTGGCTTGCCTATTAAAAATGTACACATTGCATCCCCTCTGCAAATGAATAACTTAAAAGGAAAGTTAGGTCAACAATGTTCTTTACAATAATATATTTTACGTGCCCTCACTAGTTAGCACAGTATTGTAATTAATACTGCATTTGTGGAATCTGAATTGAGCAGCAAAATCCATCCATTTTTATGCATCTCAGGGGGCAGCCATTTTGCCACTTGTTTTCAACTGAAAATGATATTACAGTGCCTTGGCTCAAGTTACAAATGTCACATGAGTCATAAGTCATGACTAATCCCACCATGCAGGTGAGCCGTAATTGGTCGTTACCTGAGCCCTTAGGTACTTTTTGATGTCATTTTCAGTCATCACCAAGTGGCAAAATGGCAGTCCCCCAAGATGGATAAAAATGGGCGGATTTTGTCGCTTTAGTCACATTTTTACACGCACAATATTTATCAGAATGCTGTGTTAAGAGTAGTGGGGGCACATAGAACATATTATGTAAAGAAAAATTTGGACTTGACTTCTCCTTTAAACTGTATAAGTTATTTGAAAGTGAAATCAGTGGCAAAGTTGAAGTTGCCTACTTACAAAGGATGAAAGGAGTTACCCCAAACAACAGGGGAAAAAAAATTGCTTTAAGCTGTTTTCTCACAAAAATCATTCATTACTAATAAGCAGTGATCATATCAACTGTTAAGAGGCTGTTATTAATAGGCAAAGCAACAACGCCTTGAGTTTATATCTGAATACATTTGCCTTTTCAAATATTGTGCTGCATTACTCAAAGCGTAGGTGCTCACATTTATTTAAAAAAATATATTTTTGCTGTTAATGATAATTAATTCTGAATGTTCAGCTGACAGGCATTAGGATGTGAGCAGCAGTGAACAGGTGCTGTGGAGTGTGTGTGCCGTTGTGTTTGAGTGGCAGCTCACCTATCTGTTGTGAGTTTCAGGTTGCAATAGCAGAAGACTGCCAACTGTATGAACAGGACAAATACTAGCAATCAAATACTAGTCACCGATCTCTTCTCCATTTTACTTTATTAATTCTTCGCTATTAATGATTATGACTGAGTTGAAATAGCATTATTCACATTATTCATATAACATGTAATTTTAGTACCGTAGTATATATTGTCCCCATTTTAGACACTAATCATTTGCATAGCTTCGATGCCATGCGATCTTTTTAATTAATAGTGTTCACGCATAATTGATTGGTTATAAGGACTTTTATTAGTAGCCATTGTTTGAAAGGAGTTTGGTAAGGAGGTGGTTACTGATAATGAACCATCTTAGAAGTTGCTCTGTACCTGTTCTTTCATGCAGTCGCTGATAACTCCTCAAAGTGACAAACCTGCTGGTTTGCACACAGACTTTCCAAAAGTGCTCAACTGTTTGTTTTAACAAGTACCCCAGGCTGTGTGTATGTGGTCAAGCCTTCCTTGGCATTCCCCTGGTACCTGGGAATTGGTCTGTTCTTATACAACAGGGTATTTTAAGACTTGAGATGTTGTGTGTCTTACGGGCACAGAGGACTGAGCTTTTTGAAAATGTGGCTTTTCAGACACTACAGGGACTTTTAGTTAAACTAATATAGGTCTTTGGAACTTCACTCGATTGTGCAAGTAAATTAAATAAGGTGTTGATTTGTACAGTTTCAAGTTTTGACTCCATCAATAAAACATCTTTAGTCAAGTCATCTTTATTTAGATAGCGCTTTCAAACTGCATCTTCGTCCATCGTCAGTCAATGCATAAACAGATGTACAGTTCAGCACATGAGCTCTTCTAGCGTCATACTGATTTCTTGATTGCTAGCAGGGTTTTAACAGGCTATTTGTGTTATTTGTGCCTTGGCAGGGCGAAAAAAATGCCGGCTTTGATGTACTTTACCACAACATGAAGCATGGCCAGCTGGCAACCAAGGAACTCTCTGAGTTTGTTCGTGAGAGGTAAGGTTTGTGCGTATTTGTGAATATCTGTGAGGTAAGTGATGCGAGTGATGAGGTTCTCTGCGCTCTTGTGTACTTAGAGTGGTAGACGAGATTCTGCCAGCATTGTGTGAAATGTTCTGCTGCTGTATATAAACCTACCTGAATTTCATGCTTTTATCTTCACAAGTTGTTCATGATTTATGTCTTTGTTCAGAGAGTGGTGCGGACACACACTCTTAACCTCACGAGACAGCAACATGATGTAATACGCCAGGGATATATATTATACACTTTACAGTTAACAAAATACATGGCGACAGTTTGACCTTGGTGCAGATTAAATTAAATTTCCAGTATTTTTATGAGGGGGGAAAAAAAAGTTCTAAGTAAAACCAAAACGGAGGTCAAGCAGCAGTGTATCATTCATAATATGTAATGTAATGTGACAATTAGCAGTTAGCTGTGATTCAATTGATACCAGTAATGAACCTCTGAGGAGGTGGAACACAGCATGTTTTCTCACGGCGAGTGATATAATCCTGACATTGATTCTGAGGGCCGGAACACATTCCTTGCAAGGGTAAATTCACTTATCTGCTGAGGCAGGCAACAAATCAGCTGTCAGGCATTGAATAGTGTGCGATCCCACAGGATCAGCGAGTCTGTGTTGCTGATAAAGTACATCCATCTTCATCTGCCTCTGCATTCCCAAAAGTCTTTTCTAATAAGAGAACCACATATTTAAGATAAGAAAAGACCTGCTGGACCAATTTTCTGTTGTTGTTGCTGCCATCTGTCAACAATGGTGTATTTTGGACTGCTCTGTAGTAAATCCAACTGAAAAATAAGAAAGCCATTAATTTGACCTTTTGACAACTGATGATAAAAATTAATAGCTGATGTTAGAAGTGTTGTCCATGATCTTGCGCCTCTTTGTTCTGTGATAGTTAACAATAATGAGTATGCCTTTTGTTTTAATTTAAAGTCTGAAAAATGGTGTTCCCTCACTTTTCACAGCTGATATGTTCCGTGCCCACCCGCGGTGACTTTCCACGTAGTATAGGTTTTTATATATATAAAAAAAAAGAAAAGAAAAAAAAAAGCTTTCTTCACTAACCTGAGTTCTTCTTGTGGAGTTGCTTAAACGAGTGGCATGTTGAAATTAATTGGATTCAATTAAGTTTGTTTTTGTTTTTTTTTCAATTTTAAATTACTTTTTTTTTTCCAAACGATTACTCAATTATTAAAATAGTTGTTGATTAATTTGATAATTGATTACTTATCGATTAATTTTGACAGTTCTATCACAAACCCTGTCAACATCAGACGTAATCCAGGCTTTGAGCCTCCAGGTTTACCCTCTTCGCTTGCAGCCATTTCTTTTTTTGCGGCCCCTTTCAGTGGGAATATGAAAAAACTTTTGGCCAGGCCCCCAACGGGCGCACAATGGGGTAGATGCCACGGACTTCCGACTTCGGGTTTCACACATCAGTGCCTTTGCCGGCCACTGCTGGCCACGTTCCAACACTCGCACCCACATCCCTGCGCCCCCTAACCGCATCAGCTCTCTGAAGTGCTTCGGAGACAGACACACTACACACTCTCACCCATCGACGGGTTCGTCGTGAACCGGAAACAAAGCTGATGTGTGAAATCCCGGAAGTCCCGCCTCTTCCGTGGCATATAGCCCATTGATGGCACAACAAGAATGAACCACTCTTAGTTCGCCTCCAAATGTGCAAAACCATCGAACTACATGTAGAGCACGCTGTTTCTGCCACCCAGCTCCCGTGATGCAATGCGTGAAACATAAACAATGACGTCACTGAGGATCTTCCTATAGATAGGGCTGAAATGTGCTGCCATGTTCAGTGTTCCATGGCTACCTTAAGAACCTTTGTGTATTATTCTGCTGATGTTTGTTGTTTTTTTCCAGAGCTGCCATCGAGGAGACCTACTCTAAATCTATGAGCAAACTGGCTAAAATGGCCAGCAATGGAAGCCCACAAGGGTGAGTGGATAAAGATTGTCAATAAATTGCGTAACTTTGGAAGGGTGTTGATCCTTTATTATAAATAGTGACATGGCTCTGTGTATAAGATATGAATGAGTACCATCTGCGCAACCAAATGTTCACAATCACATTCATTGCTTGTTCTTTTTTATTTATTTATTTTAATAATTTCTATTCTCTGTGTACTGTTTAAATAATCCAGGCACTCACATATTGTCATATATATATATATATATATATATATATATAAACACTGCACTGTATATGTTCTTCTTCTGTGCAGGAAAATGTTTGTCCATCCTTTTTGTAGTGAAGGAGTAATCGCTCTGTATATTTAAATTGTGTATTTCAAAGGTGATGGTGATGGTCACTGTGACCACCACATATTAGTTGTCGTCATCATCTCAGGAAGTCCAGTGGGATAGGTTTGAATTACGTGACGCAGACACTTTACAAGAATGGTCTAATTTCAATGTGCTGGTCAAAAATCAAGGGACCCGTGACCTCAGAAATATTACAAGTAGCCTCTCTTGTTGTATACTAGAAGTAGTGGAATTTTCTACTTGCGGTAAACGGATTGTGCCTGTGTGTTTTACCCTAGGACGTTTGCACCTATGTGGGATGTGTTCAGGGTGTCTTCTGACAAACTCTCTCTCTGCCATCTTGAGCTCATGAGAAAGATGAACGATCTCATTCGGGACATCAACAAGTACGGTGATGAGCAGGTCAAAATTCACCGCAAGGTATATGTTTGGGAACATTTTGTCTCATTTTGTACCCACCATTCAGAAGTTCTGTCTTTCATGCCATGCGTGTGTGCATGCATGTTATTTAGATAAAAGAGGACATGATGGGGACTGTAGAGGCGGTGCAGGCGCTGCAAGTCCAGAGTGGCCACCTTCAGAAGTCCAAAGAGGGTTACCATGCCAAATGTTTGGAGCTGGAGCGGCTTAGGAAGGAGGGAGCTCCACAGAAGGAGCAGGAAAAAGTTAGCTAATACTAATTATTTTTTAGAAGCACTTGTAAGCATTATGGAAAGAATTATTTTTTTTTTGCATTTGCATTTGATGACATTATTAATTTTTGAATGAACTTTAATGTTGAAATAATTAAGAAAATAAACATTTCCCCCTCTCTAGGCTGAGCTGAAATCTAAGAAAGCAGCAGAATCATTTGCACTGTGCATTGAAAAGCACAATCGAGTGGGAGGAGAGTTTGAACAGAAGATGAACGTTTCTGCTCAGGTAAACTATGATTCCAAGAGTTCTGTTTTTTTTTTTTTTTGTTTTTTATATATTTTTTAGGCTGCCACTCACCATTACAGCCTATTTGGGCTCAGTCCCGACCATACCTCCCGATTCATATGGCCTTTAGCTTCAGTTAACTTTGTGTCTTCCCTCTAACAATCGAAACTTAAACCCACATAAGCATACATCCTGCACCCTTGTTATGTTAATCACTACCTCCACACTGCTGTGATAACTACCGCTACTATCTCCAATCTCCATGGAAGTAATCAAACTGTAATGACTGCCTCTCTAGTTTACATTACAAATGATTTCATGCTGCAATTGCATGATCATTATACAACGTGATTGTTTATACTCTCTTCTGCTTAATACTGATACAGTACGGGGGGAAATCTGTTTTGTATGTACGTAGCATTTCTTTGTGGATACGTTTTTCTTTCTTTTTTTCTCTCATTTTATTATAGCTGACATAAGTTTAACATAAACTTTGTTATTATTATTATTATTAGTATTATTATTATTATTATTATTATACCTCATGGTGCTATGAAAATCAATAATAAGTAACCTAATTGCAGAAATTCCTGCAGTACATACTGTTTTCTGGCTAATAGAGACATTTCAACAGGCCTTGGTTTCAATGGTAACACAATGGTGAAAATCAGAAGATTTTTCAAAATAAGATCTCTGCACGCCGAATAAGCTATTATAGTAGGAACAAGACTAACGTGACATATATGTTTATGTAGAGGTTTCAGGAAATCGAGGAGGCCCATTTGCAACAGATGAAGCAGTTAATTAAATGTTATTCCCATTCCATTGAAGACACCCATGTACAAGTTGGACAGGTATGTTTGATAGGTCACTAACAGACATATTTAGCCACATATTATGTTGGACTGCAACACTGATAACATCTCCTAACTAATATTGCAGATTATTCATGATTTTTTTTTTTTTTTTGCAACATGATAATCACTTTCTGCTTTGCTGAAGGTACATGAGGAATTCAAGCAAAATGTCGAAAACATTGGCATCAATAACCTCATCCAGAAATTTGCTGAGCTGAAGGGCACCGGCAAAGAGAGGCCAGGTACTAATATTATGAACAAATTCAGCTTCCAAGACCACATTGTTAACATGTCAGAGTAATTCATACAAGCAAAATAAAATGGGAGTAAATACACACCTTGAGCTTTAGTGTAGCTAACATATACAAGAAGGATTTAAGCAGTGTCGTACTTTGTTGACTGTATATGGGAATACCAAATAAATGGGCCGCTGACAAATGTTTGTGTGTGTGCTTCAGCTGTAGCTTGTTTTGAGGAGTACTTGACTGCTATAGTATCCGAGGGTGGGAAGAAGAGTCGGGCAAAAGCCTTCAGGATCCCCGGACTGGGCAAGAGAGACAAGGAGCCAGACTCCACGTGAGTATGAACAGATGGACCCCACGCATGCACACATACACACACGCGCACACACACAACTTGACCTTTTCTTGTTTAATGGTTTCTTGTTTTTGCTGCTGGCTTTAATTTGTTTTACTGAATAATTAAAGCAAATTGATGGCCGTGTGTTTGTTTTGTAGGGATTCCGCTGTGACAGAGATACCGGTTAGTATTCCACCTTATTCACAGAAGCTGCCTCAGCAGCTGCCTCTGACAATAATATCAATCTAGTCTGACTGCTAAAACTCTCATTCTTTTTATAGCAGGGATGGACAGATTAAATGATGAAGGCGGATACAATTTTTCAATGCATGTATAAAACATCCAGCCTTCAAAACCAAAGGGTTTGAACCAAAAAACAAAACAAAACACACACATACTGAGAAACGTCTTCTGATCTTGTGAATATTAAATATCAATGTGATGAAACAGTTAATTATAATCATCATTAATAAATATGAAGTGCTTGATTATATTTTTTATCATGCTGTTTTGCAGAATTCACCCTTTGATGTAGATGACGAAGGATTTGTCATTCGAGCCGACAGCACTCAGAATGATATCCTTTTTCTGCTCAAAATAATATGCAATGAAGTGAATGAACTAATGATACTAGATGTTGAACTTTTTCTATTTACAAAATTTAAGGCAGAGAGAGACAAGAATTAATTTTATGAGTGCTGGTAAATTTGGTAATCAAATGTTTTTCTGCAAAAGCATTTGAAATTAAGCAGCTTGGCAAACGTGTTCATTATGAAAGTATTTTACAAATCGATGATCAAATCCCATTCAGAGCTACTTGGTGTGTATCTGCACAGCACTGTATGTACTGTATCGTGTGGCACGGTTAGACTGGTTAGTACATCCACTTCACAGGTCAGAGGTTTTGGCACGAAATCCAATTCTGGCACCTACATGGTGTTTGTATGTTCTCCCCATGCTTGTGTGGCTTTTTTTGTACGTACTCCGCTTTCCTCCCTCATTCCAAAAGCATGCATTCTAGGTTAATTGAATTGAATTTTCCTAAGGTGTGAGTGTGAGCGTGAATGGTTGTCTATGTGCCCTGGGATTTGTTGATTCTTGCCCCAAGTCTGCTAGGATAGGCTCCAGCACACACGTGACCCGAGTTGAGGATAAGCGGTAGAGTGAATGGATGGATGATGAGTATGAAGTAATAGACAGTATTAATTGGAAGTACCGTAGTTTATTAATTTATTCCTTTGGTATGTCAGCATACACATACAGAGAGTTGCAACTTGTGGTTTGTACTCCCCTATTTGGCAGCACGGTGGAATAGTGGTCAGTAAGTATCCATCTTCTTAGATTAAGGGGACAAATCTCAGCTCCAGTCTTCCTGTCTTTGTTTCTTCTCCTCATACACGTTGCCAAAATTGTTGGTACACTTTAAAAAAAAATAAAATAAAAACATAAATTATTATTGTTTACTTTATTAACAGAAGGTTTCTTTGCCGTGCTATATAAATCTGATGCATTATTATTGTTTTTGTTGTTATTATCACGCTGGCTTCTTCCCACATCCCTAATTACATTCCTACTTAGCATTCAAACAAAACATCAACAACAGTCAAACTAACGCAAATGAATGTGTGCATTACCTTCAGTTAACTCTGATTAGGAATTCACAACGAAAAGCTTCCCACCAGCATTGACAATGTACTCAAACTGACTCGTGCCCGGGCGTCCCCATTCGTTTACCATTGCAAGCGATCCCTTGTCCTGACAGTCTCAAGATAACAACTGCTGCCTTTGTCACTGTCCCCTTTTCTCATGAGACACTTTACAGCCTCATGTGACAAGGAGTGAAAATAGAGGCAGGAAGTGGTTGGTACTTTGAGAAAAACAATCTCCAACACACCCTCTGATGTGCCATCGCCTCAATTACTCATCTGCACCTGTTTTATGACCTCTCTGTATTTGTGCATCTTCTCTGTGCTCTGCTTTAATCAAACTTGCAGAGAATGTTATTTATTTCTTCTCTCCAAGGCCTCTCTACCAATACAGTAACATGGGCAATATAAATTGAGCCTACAAGTTCTCTTTCGTAATATATTATGTGCTCAACAGTCATTATACTCTGTGAATACTTTCAGATTATAATTTTTTTTAATTATTTAGTCTACGTCACATGGACCAAACAACATCACAGTATGGGTTATTGAGCATTCTCCTTGACTGTTCTTGTCACGTTGCTCTAAAGAGAAAGATAGCAACTTCTACTCCAGTGACTCAGACTTTGATGATGAGGAGCCAAAAAAGTTCCAAATCCAGATCAGACCGGTGGTCAACAGCAACCGCAGCAGTGCCGCCGCTTGCGAAAAGGAGCTAAAAGCTACTGTGGGGACTCTTACCCTGCCACCAAACAGAGGGGTCGGTATACTGTAGTATATATTTGTGGTCTAAGTTCATATCGTGCATTTGAATAAGAGAATAAGTCTATGACACTATTAAAATAAAATGTTCCAAAATGTATAGATTTTATGTCTGACAACAATACAAACACTGGACTTCTAATTTTCCTCTTTGTCTTTCAGGCAAATGTCAAAAGGCATCTTTCCAGTAAGGTTTTTATTTATTTTTTTATTTATTTTTTTTTATTGGTTTTATACAGTCCCAACATTACTGCTGAAAAAATGTTAAAATGTATGATATAGTCCCCTGCAAAGGATTTGGAACAGTGTAGCCAGTCTTTTATTTTTGTGATAGATTAAAAATATTGGGTTTGCAAAGCAACAGTTCAGCTTTTAATTCCAGGTATTATTAACATCTGGTTGTGCTAATATTAAAGAGATTGGAATTATAAATTACAGAAAATTTAGTTGCAAGCCCTGCCGCAAATTTAACCCATTTAATATCACCAAAAATTGTTTTTACCGCAGTCTGATTGTGGGCTTACTCCCATCAGTTTCCTCTTTAGCTGGTGCAATGCATTCTTTATAGGGGTTTAGGTCTTGGCCTGATGAATACTTCTCCCTTCAATAATTTCAAAGGTACAAATTAGGGCTGAACAATTAAAAAAAAAAAAAAAAAAACTGTAATTGTGATTTATTTTTTGCTCAATGCTGCGATTTAAAGTCCAATTATTTTTTCAAGGTGCTCTTTTAATGTACGTACATCTTTTTTTTTTTTTTTTTTTTTTTAAAACAAACACAAGCAAAAAATCTCTTATTTACAATAAAAAATATTTAATCTAAATGTTTCAGTTTTTGTAGGTTAGGCTTACGCTAAAATAAAGGCAACTGACGCATGTGTTCATGTAAAAATTTAACTATCTACTTAATTTAGAGTTAACGTAATAAACATTTTTGACGTGCAGTCTTTTAAGCGTACATTACGACAATGTCACTAAATTAAAATAACAACAATTCTGCTGACAAATCTGTGGTTTTATCACTTCAATGTGTAAACATCTGGACTGCACGTCTGTATCACTGAACGTATGTAGACACTATATAAATAAAATAAACACTACCAAGTTACTTACTGAAATGAATCAAATTTTCTTTCTTCCTACATTTCAGCCCAATTTTGATTTGAAAATTGCATTCTACTACATTGGGACATTGGTTTGAATACGATTAATTGTTCAACCTAGTACAGATCAAAGGTTCTGTCTATTAAGTTGTGTATCAGATCCAAATGCAAATAGCTGCAAAAAAACCCTCATAAATTTGTTTTATTTTATTTTTTTTGTACTGTATCCATTGTAGAACTTTGAGATTTGATTTCATTGTATTATTATTATTATTGTTGTTGTTGTTGTTGGTAATAATAATATTATTATTATTATCATCATCATTATCATCATCATCATCATATTTTGCTATATTTTTTCATATTCATCTTGATGAATCAGATTTTTCCAGTCTTGAGAAAAAAATAATTTTCTCTCACCATCCCAACACATTTGAAGGGGAGTGTTGTATACAGTATGTATCAGAGGTTAGATAACAGAATGCTGCAGGCTTGCATCTGCATGTTTGTCTTGACAGGAAACTCGAGTACAGCTGGACGTACGGATGATGAAGGCACCTCCCCTCAAGGTTTTTATTTATTTATTTTTTCTTTCAGTCTGTTTCTCTGTTATGTATTTTGTTGTTAGCTTTCTAAATATTTGCGAAAAAACACCTAAATTAATCTACTCTGTCTTTCTACAATAAATTAAATATGTGTCTATATAGGGTATGTACTGGTACCATTTTGTTGTAAAGGAACATCTTTTTAAATTTGGTTTACTTTTACAATCAATGTTAGAGTAATAAACCTTTTCAGGAAAGGCATACTTAGTTTTGATAATCATTGAAAGTACAGTGTTAGTTTGAGCCCTGATTTACTGCGAATTAAAGTGCTCACTAAACCTCCTGAAGCATCACTGTAGAGATGAGTTTGTGCAGCCAACTGGCTGACCTTGCACGGACCACCTTCCAACAGTCACAGCCGCCTTCTGCTCTCGCGCCAAAATATGTTTGCTGAGCAACACGATTCGCTAGCTGCCAACAGATTTGGCTGCAGGTTGGGATTTCATGAAGCTGCTGCACTCCAGTCGCAGCGAGGCGTTCATTTAAATCAAGAACTGACGAGATTAATGATGAAGCAATGATGACAATCGTGATGACGGGAACAGCTGTGGTTGGTGTTAATAGTGATCTGGCTAATTGCTGGTATTTCTTTAACGGAGAACATGTCTAGTTTTACTAGTCGACGTCTCTGGCATCCCTTCAGTGCTCTGAACATGTATGCAGCTGAGTCACACAGTGTGTTATCATTATAGATGGTGATCAGGAAGGCCTTCGCAGGTCAACTTCCAGTCCTGTTCATGGCAGGTGAGATACTCTTGTCTCCTGTCTTATGTCTTGACCTGTTTTGGCGTTCTTAAATGTGTCACCAATGAATTGGTGTTCATAGTAACACCACACTGAAATCTCGAGATTTGACTCTATTTACGATTTAAATCAACAAAGTAGGTATGGACAAATTTGAACAACATGATTAAACAATACATACTTCATTGCTTTACTTGAGTAGTTTTTTTCAGTACTTTGTACTTTTCTGAGTATTTATTTTTTAGACTACTTTTTACTTTTTTCCGTTACATTAACATAAGTATGTGTACTTTTTACTCGATACATTTTCAAACCAAGGTCGTTACTTTTGTTTTTAAATGCATGAACGGGATTAAAATACTTGACCTGGAAGAAAAAAACAGCCGTCAATGTCTCCTGGCTCCGCCAGTCGTATGAAGCGTTGCACATAATCCCCTACATCTCAGCTTGTGATTGGCTCTACGACACGGTCACATGATGTACAATTGGCTAGATTAGAACAACCTGTAAAAAGGATGCAAGCAATTAGCCGACGTAGCCCCATTTTTGCTCCACGAGCTATATCTTTCAAATTAACGGAGGAGGAACATACGGTAAAAATACATTTTATTTTTCCCCAAATACATTTCACAGCCTGTACTTTTGTACTTTTACTTGAGTAATTATTTGAATGAGTACATTTACCAAAGTTGTTTTTTACACAAGTAATTGTATTTTTATTCGAGCAGAGAATGTCAGTACTTTTTTCATCTCTGGCAAGAACACTCAACCTTCGGCGTTTCCTAAAGGGGACCTCAAATCAAAATTCTTATTTACAATAAATTCATTGTACTCTAAACACTGTATTATATAGGGGTGTGAATTGCCTAGTACCTGACGATTCGATCCGTATCACGATTCGATTCGATAACCGATTAATCCCGATATGAATTTACAAGTGGATTATTGCGATTTTTTTACTCCGATTTAAAAAATATCATTCAGTAAACTTATACATGTACACTGTAAGATCCATCCATCCATCCATCTTCTTCCGCTTATCCGGGGTCGGGTCGCGGGGGCAGCAGCTTCAGGAGGGAAACCCAGACTTCCCTCTCCCCAGCCACTTCAACCAGCTCCTCCGGTGGGATCCCAAGGCGTTCCCAGGCCAGCCGAGAGACATAGTCTCTCCAGCGTGTCCTGGGTCGTCCCCGGGGCCTCCCACCGGTGGGACATGCCCGGAACACCTCCCCAGGGAGGCGTCCAGGAGGCATCCGAACCAGATGCCCGAGCCACCTCAGCTGGCTCCTCTCAACGCGGAGGAGCAGCGGCTCGACTCTGAGTCCCTCCCGGATGACCGAGCTTCTCACCCTATCTCTAAGGGAGAGCCCGGACACCCTGCGGAGGAAACTCATTTCGGCCGCTTGTATCCGGGATCTCGTTCTTTCGGTCACGACCCACAGCTCGTGACCATAGGTGAGGGTTGGAACGTAGATCGACCGGTAAATCGAGAGCTTTGCCTTTTGGCTCAGCTCTTTCTTCACCACGACGGACCGATACAGAGTCCGCATCACTGCAGACGCTGCACCGATCCGCCTGTCGATCTCCCGCTCCATCCTACCCTCACTCGTGAACAAGACCCCAAGATACTTGAACTCCTCCACTTGGGGCAGGATCTCATCCCCGACCTGAAGACGACACTCCACCCTTTTCCGACTGAGGACCATGGTCTCGGATTTGGAGGTGCTGATCCTCATCCCAGCCGCTTCACACTCGGCTGCGAACCGCTCCAGTGAGAGCTGAAGGCCCCGGCCTGATGAAGCCAACAGCACCACATCATCTGCAAAGAGCAGAGATGCAATGTTGAGGCCACCAAACCGGAACCCCTCCACGCCTCGGCTGCGCCTAGAAATTCTGTCCATAAAAGTTATGAACAGAATCGGTGACAAAGGGCAACCTTGGCGGAGTCCAACCCTCACCGGAAACGAATCCGACTTACTGCCGGCAATGCGGACCAAACTCTGGCAACGGTCGTACAGGGACCGAACAGCCCGTATCAAGGGGTCCGGCACCCCGTACTCCCGAAGCACCCCCCACAGAACTCCCCGAGGGACACGGTCGAACGCCTTCTCCAAATCCACAAAACACATGTGGACTGGTTGAGCGAACTCCCACGCACCCTCGAGGATCCTGCGGAGGGTGTAGAGCTGGTCCACTGTTCCACGGCCAGGACGAAAACCACACTGCTCCTCCTGAATCCGAGATTCGACCTCCCGACGGACCCTCCTCTCCAGCACCCCTGAATAGACCTTACCAGGAAGGCTGAGGAGTGTGATCCCTCTGTAGTTGGAACACACCCTCCGGTCCCCCTTCTTAAAAAGGGGGACCACCACCCCGGTCTGCCAATCCAGAGGCACTGTCCCCGATGTCCACGCGATGTTGTAGAGGCGTGTCAACCACGACAGCCCCACAACATCCAGAGTCTTTAGGAACTCCGGGCGGATCTCATCCACCCCCGGGGCCCTGCCACCGAGGAGCTTTCCAACCACCTCAGTGACTTCGACCCCAGAGATAGGAGAGCCCACCCCAGAGTCCCCAGACTCTGCTTCCTCAAGAGGAGACGTGTTGGTGGAATTGAGGAGGTCTTCGAAGTATTCCCCCCACCGCTTCACGACGTCCCGAGTCGAGGTCAGCAGCACCCCATTGCCACTATACACAGTGTTAACGGTGCACTGCTTTCCCCTCCTGAGACGCCGGATGGTGGACCAGAATTTCCTCGAAGCCGTCCGGAAGTCGTTTTCCATGGCCTCACCGAATTTCTCCCATGTCCGAGTTTTTGCCTCAGCAACCGCCGAAGCCGCGTTCCGCTTGGCCATCCGGTACCCGTCAGCTGCCTCCGGAGTCCGACAGGCCAAAAAGGCCCGATAGGACTCCTTCTTCAGCTTGACGGCATCTCTTACCGCTGGTGTCCACCAGCGGGTTCGAGGATTGCCGCCACGACAGGCACCGACCACCTTACGGCCACAGCTCCGATCGGCCGCCTCAACAATGGAGGCGCGGAACATGGCCCATTCGGACTCAATGTCCCCCGCCTCCCCCGAAACAAGGGAGAAGCCCTGCCGGAGGTGGGCATTGAAACTCTTTCTGACAGGGGATTCCGCCAGACGTTCCCAGCAAACCCTCACAATATGTTTGGGTCTGCCAGGTCGGACTGGCATCTTCCCCCACCATCGGAGCCAACACACCACCAGGTGGTGATCAGTTGACAGCTCCGCCCCTCTCTTCACCCGAGTGTCCAAAACATGCGGCCGCAAATCCGATGACACGACTACAAAGTCGATCATCGAACTGCGGCCTAGGGTGTCCTGGTGCCAAGTGCACATATGGACACCCTTATGCTTGAACATGGTGTTCGTTATGGACAAACCGTGACGAGCACAGAAGTCCAATAACAGAACACCGCTCGGGTTCCGATCAGGGGGGCCGTTCCTCCCAATCACGCCCCCCCAGGTCTCACTGTCATTCCCCACGTGAGCGTTGAAGTCCCCCAGCAGGACGAGGGAGTCCCCAGAGGGAGCGCTCTCCAGCACACCCTCCAAGGACTCCAAAAAGGGTGGGTACTCTGAGCTGCTGTTTGGTGCATATGCACAAACAACAGTCAGGACCCGTCCCCCCACCCGAAGGCGGAGGGAGGCTACCCTCTCGTCCACCGGGGTAAACCCCAACGTACAGGCGCCGAGCCGGGGGGCAATAAGTATGCCCACACCTGCTCTGCGCCTCACACCATGGGGAACTCCAGAGTGGAAGAGAGTCCAACCCCTCTCAAGAGGACTGGTACCAGAGCCCAAGCTGTGTGTGGAGGCGAGTCCGACTATGTCTAGTCGGAACTTCTCGGCCTCGCACACCAGCTCGGGCTCCTTCCCTGCCAGAGAGGTGACATTCCATGTCCCAAGAGCCAGTTTCTGTAGCCGGGGGTCGGTCCGCCAAGGTCTCCTCCCTTGGCTGCCACCCAGCCTACACTGCACCCGACCCCTTTGGCCCCTCCCACCGGTGGTGAGCCCGTGGGAAGGGGGACCCACGTTGCCTCTTCGGGCTATGCCCGGCCGGGCCCCATGGGTGCAGGCCCGGCCACCAGGCGCTCGCCAGCGAGCCCCGCCTCCAGGCCTGGCTCCAGAGGGGGGCCCCGGTGACCCGCGTCCGGGCGAGGGAAACGCTTCTCCAAAGATATTTGTCATCATAAGGGTCTTCTGAGCCGTTCTTAGTCTGGCCCCTCACCTAGGACCTGTTTGCCATGGGTGACCCTACCAGGGGCATAAAGCCCCAGACAACATAGCTCCTAGGATCATTGGAACACGCAAACCCCTCCACCACGTTAAGGTGCCGGCTCACGGAGGGGCACTGTAAGATTTGTATGAAAATTTATTATTTATTGATCTGAAACTTCAGTCTTATAACTGTAAGCCACTGACATTTTTCATGTTTGAACAGCGTTGAAATAAAATATTCAGGCTTAATGTTCCATTCCATTAATATAACATTCTTCCATGCTTAAGGTGTGAAAGTTAGACATTTTGTTGAATATTTTTCCATCAAAAATGGATGTTAAAAAATCGATTCGGCTGCATATTGAATCGATTCGAGAATTGCGTGCTGTAGTATCGCGATATATTGCCTAATCGATTTTTTTTTAACACCCCTAGTATTATAATTGATATTGTGTATGTAGAATATGAATGAAGCAAAAAAAATCCACCTGTTTTTATCCATCTCAGTGGGCGGCCATTTTGCCCTTTTTTTTTTTTTTTTTAAACAAACTTTATTGAACAATCTTAATTTTCAACTTACTGTTGACCGAAAACGACATCACAGTGCCTAACGACTCAGCTTTCAAACATCACATGACCAAACCCAGAAAACAGGTGAGCCGTAGCGGTCGTTAATTTAACCTATCCACAAACGCAATAAATGTCTTGTTTAGAGATCGACCGATATGCTTTTTTCAGGGCCGATACCGATTCCGATTATCGGTAGTCAAGGAGGCAGATAACCGATATTTGAAGCCGATATTCATTTGCAGTAAAAGTTAAAATGTTGGCACCAAATTTTTGAATAATGCAAACCCTAACCGTTCTTTACAATGGATTCTCACACTACACTTTTCATTTTACATCCTTCTATCTGCAATAAGACGTTGGTGGCGGGGGGAGTTAAATGTGGGGGCCAATGTGACATTACCTTTTATAGCATTTGGGATACTTGTAGTTTTATTCTATAAATGTTATATTTTTATATTTTGAAGTAATAGGAGGAACCCTGTCATTCAAAATGTGCATCAGCTGTGGCATTACTTATTACTACAGCAAAAATAAATAAAAAAATTCCATGAGAAAAACTATTCATCCCTGAACACCATACAGTTCTTGTAGACCTTATTATGATTATTGTTATTGTTACCATATAGACAGTTTTGATAAGCTGAGGATCTTAAATCGAGAACAGCAATATCATGCTACTCCTCTCTACAAGAGAACTGTCAAAAGACACTTCATCATGTAGTTTACTGCCACTTAGGATGCCCCAATCAACGCAGAAAAAGGGTTGAGTAAAATAACTTGGTTATAATAATAGTAAGAATAACTTGGTTAAACAGACATTGTTGCGGTGGACCGCTGCCAGTTTCTGCTGTTTAATGTGTTTTACACTTATAGACACGTGTGTGTATATGGGCACACTATTCTCTCACTACTGTACTGTACTGTATCACTTAATGGCACAGATGTACTTGTCTAAGTAATAACTGGGCTGCAACATTGCTAATTCACATTAACAAGCACTATCTTAGCTGTCCACATGAATAGTTACTAACACACGAGAAAGTTATACAACACACCAAACATGAGCTCATTATTCAAAGTATGATGCACGTAACGAAATTACATCACTGAACATTAATTGCAGCCGTGTACGGCCGTAGATGTTACATATTAGTGGCATCCATTGAGAGGATAATGTCCCAAATGACGGCAGACATGACGTGAAAAGAGAGACAAAACGAGCAAATAAGCACACTATACTTTAGTGCACTTCTCTACTAATGCCAAACATACGGAAGAGGACACGTTCGTGTAGTTAAACGGTGTTTGAGACACTTAATTTGTTACGGAGCGGACTTTAACGAGGTGCACAACGAGCTGTCAATCAAATCGACGTCGAAGCTTAAGGCACACAATGGCAAACCAGTGCGACAAATAAACACAATATAAAGTAACTAAACGCTATTTAGTGTCATTGTGGCATCTCACTGCATAATAACCGCTATGCAACAAGTAATGGACGTGACCCAGAATGCAATGTGTGCGTCACGAGAGGTAAATATAATGACGTTACTCTACTCTTAACATGGAACTAGACAATATAATAATGACAACTGTTAATATTTGGAACCTTTCTAACAAACATTATTTACTTAATTAAGTGAAAATGTGTGTGATTCCCTCCCCGAGTAGTTCAAGTAGCGAATTAGCTACTGGGTGTTAGCCTACATGCTAAGCTGAACACACCACTGTTAGCTAGCGGGGATTCAATGCAAGGCAATGCAGCTCCATTCATATAGTGCATTTAATACACAACATAATTCAATGTGTTTAGCTTATCATGGTGAAACGATCGGCGGAGTCTCTTCTCTTTTAACTTACCTTCGAAGCATGTGTCTGTCGCGTTGTGTACGTGGGTGCGTGTGTGATTGGCTACTGTGATACAGGCATACACTACTGATTGGTTCTGGCTCTTGCACGGCTAACCAATCAAATGCTGCTATGGGCGTTACATTGCTGGAGTTGGACTCCATAACAGACAGAGACGCTCTGGGCTGCATTCGAAGCGAAAAGACGGAGTTTTAAATGGATCGCTCATATCGGCCGTCAGATTAATAAAACAGACCGATACCGATATGTACCAATATGTCAAATATCGGCCCCGATTATCGGCCCGACCGATTATCGGTCGATCTCTAGTCTTGTTTAGGTTAATGGGGAAGCATTGAACATGTTATTGTAAATAAACATTTAGTCTTGAACTTCACCTTTTTAAAGGCACTTCAGAGTCTTAACTGTTACTGAATGATTTTCTCTTTAACAGGTTGAGTTCGACAGCATCTGGTACCGACAGTCTGTTTGGACCGCCTCTTGAAACAGCCTTCAAATTCAAAAGCTTTAGTGGTCGGGAGCAGCTCCAACAACAAAGTTCCTTTGGTGCCTCTGAATGTAAGTGTAATAATAAACATTTTTGGTCATTTACTTATATTAACTGCTGGGATTTATTTATTTATTTTGCATCAGATGCTGCCTTTTCATCAGACTCTTCCTCGCCGGAAAACATTGAGGACTCAGGTCTAGACTCGCCGTCCCTTCAGCCACTTGGCCCCTCCCCTGAGCCAGTCGGCTGGGCAGCGTGGCCTCCTCTTCCGCAAAGCAAAGAACCAACACAATCACGTGGGCGACCCACTGACCCTTTCCTCTCAGTCTTTCGTGACCCCTCCCCTGCTCAAAGTCCGGATGACCCCGTGACCGCCTGGTCCATCGGCACGTCCCGTTCCTCTCGGCTCAGGTCAGACACCGACTCCTCCTCCGTGCGCTTCCCCGCTTTCCAGCAGTCCTTCCCCTCATCGGAAATGGAGTCGACAGCGTGGAACTGCCGACATCACCCCGAGGATCCGTTCTTCGCCGCTTTCGACGGAAGCGCCACAAAGGAGACCTTAAGCCTGGGGGACGCCTGGCCACGCCAACCTCCACGCCCAACCAAGGAAGGGCGAGCTACTGACGTGCGAGGGGATCCGTTCTCCATGCCTGTCGCCGACACCAAGACGCTCCCGCCCCCTTCTTCCTCCTCGTCCTCATCAACCTCGTCGAATCGTAAAAACAGAGACAGAAAACGAGACCGAAGCCTACCGCCGCCTGTCTCTTCCGATGACCCCTTTGCAATCACCATGATTGGCAGCCCCACCCACCAGACATCACTGGCTGCAGCAGGAGGAGTAACCCCACATAGCAATGCTAGCGGCACCAACAACAACAGGCTCCCATTTGATAACAAGGCGGCATCCTTTGCCCAATCCCAGCCAAAGAAGGAAGTCATGCATTGGAATTCTGTTCATAACCCGTTTAGCGAGGGCTCCTCTGGACAGCCGAGCATTTCCAAACCAAGTGAAGCAGGAGTAGGAAAGGGAGATTCTGTAGGAGAGAGGAGAAAACATCGAGCGTCAGAGAGCGAACCTCGTCGAAACGCTCCCCCACTCACCAGACATTCTGGCCCGCAGGAGGATCTGTGCTTCTCCACGGACAAAGACCAAGACTGCCTGGACATCAACACCCCACTACCGTGCAGCAGCATCGCTCACAAGGGTATGATGGGTTTCCTGGACCTATATCAAATCACATATATTGTACTGAAATTGAAGCAAAAAGCCACTGTTTTACTATAAAAAAAGGAATTCCAATTTTAAAGAGGAAGTCAACCTTAAACATTTCTTGACAATAATATGTTATATGCCACTAGTCTAAACATTCTGACATTCTGATTTAATATTACATTTGTGGAATATCAATTAAATCCACCATTTTTATCCATCTCGGGGCAGCCATTTTGTCACTTGCTGTTGACTGAAGATGACATCACAGTTGCTCAGGGCTCAGGCAACAACCAATCATAGATCACCTGTTTTCTGAAGCTGCGCTGTGATTGGTTGTTACCTGAGCAACTGTGATGTCATTTTCACAGCAAGTGGCACAATGGCCATCTTCTGATGTTAATAAAAACCACTGGATTTTGCTGCTTAACTCATATTCCACTAATGCAATATTAACCAGAATACCATGCTGCATACAACATATTACTGTCAAGCCATTTTTGCGGGTTTCACTTCCCATTTAAAGACAAATGTACTGCTATTTCATTGTATGTATGAATTGAGACTCAGTCTCTTTGTGTGTCTTTGTAAGGTACCAAACACAACTTTAGACACGAATCAGCTGATGTGGTCACAGCTGCCCTTTCCAGGGCAAACAGGACCAAAAGGAGCTCAGGTCGACTCGGCGGTACTGACAGAGTAAGTGTAATGTGTCTTTTAGGAACAAGTGTTTTGGTCATATACAGCAGGATCCTTTTTTTTATTTTTTATTTTTTTTTATTATTATTTTTTATTATTATTTTTTTTAAACCTGTAATTTATTGAAACAGGACATTCACATTGCTCTAAAACATTTATAAAGATACTAATGATTTCATTGTCACTGTCAGAGAATTATACAGGTAACAAAACAATGTTCATCATTGTGCTTGTGCAGTCGACACATTTGATGTTATTGCATTGGATCTCTTTATATTGTAGTCCATTGTTACAGGCCCCGTGTAGCATTCAAGTCCCGCTAAATGTGGACCCTTTCTTATCCTCTCATCTCAGTCACGGTCGCTGTGTTCCTCGCCTTTGCCGGAACCCAGCCCCTCCCTCACCTCCTCATCTTCCTCCAGCCCCAGTGAGTGGGGGCCTCAATCCAGGGACATTGAATGGGGAGGGCAGAACCGAGCCCCCAGCCCTGCTAGGGTGGGACAAGCCTCACCTTTGCCCTACCCGCTCCAGGACCACCCACCAAGACAATGTAAGATGTTCACTTTCCATATTTGGGTTTGATTAAATGCTTATTGTTTGACTTTCACTAAGAAAATGTATTCCGCCAAGTGTTCCTATAAACTCCTTTTACCATGACGTACTTTATGTGACTCTACATCATTTTAAGTGCACCTCTCCCGAGGCCCCAGTCCTCTTTCCCTCAGCATCCAGGACGCTTGGCCCGTGGCAGCGGCCATCACCGAGTACATCAACGCGTACTTCAAGGGGGGACAACACAATCAGTGAGCATTCATTGAAGATGATGTGAATCTTACATCTTCTCTGCTGTTACATTTGACACTTATTTAAAAAAAACAAAAAACAAAAAAAAAAAACATTTTGTTGTTCCTCTAGGTGTCTTGTGAAGATCACAGGCGACCTGACCATGTCCTTCCCAGCAGGCATCACCCGTGCTTTCACAGCAAACCCCAACATCCCTGTGCTCAGCTTCCGACTGGTCAACATTTCCAGAATCGACCATTTCTTACCCAATCAGAAGCTTCTCTTCAGGTCATTTAGCGTTTTAACTCCTTGACCACAAAAATCGATTAGTAAAATCACGATGTATGCCGCCATAAATGTTAAATGGCGTCAGCTACATTTTTTTTTCATACATCAATGGGAAGTGCAACGTCTAAATTCAGCGCTGCCTGGTCAATGAGTTGTGAAATCAAAAACACCCACTAACTATGGCCAGCAGATTTGTAGTTCTTTTCAATGGGTTGCTGGTGTATGTAATTACAATGAAACATGACGGAATCTGATGAAATAGAACGTTTTCAAGGATGACATGAATGATCAAAGCCTTTGTCACGTTCAACATAATTCATAGAGCGTCACTAAACAAAAGTATTATATTACATTCAGGGCAATTCTACTCCTTAGAGTAGAGGTGCCTAACCTTTTTTTTTTATTTTTTATTTTTTTTTTACCTAAGATCTACTTTACAAGTAACCAGTCTCCTGTGGTCGATCACTTCATTGTCAATATTGTAAACATGAACAAAACAGAATAATAATCCAGCTCAAAAATAATAACCCGTAATAGTCAAGGAATTACAGTATCTGCTTTCTGTCATATCGTGCAGCTCAATACAAACAGTCTGTATCTGCACACAGTGATCCGTCTCAGAGTGACCCGGACGCCCGAGACTTCTGGTTCAACATGCAGGCGCTGCAGGTGTGCTTGCAGCGGGAAGCTGAACTCAACCCGCAGGCCTCTTACTACAACGTTGGACTGCTCAAGTATCAGGTCACGAGCGGCAATCTGATATTCCATCCAATCCTACTGTGTACTGCACACTCATTGGCCACCATGTTGTTCCTATCTCATGTCTCGTAGCATTTAAATGTACACAGTGTTCCCTTGTTTATCGCGGGTTCATGTTTAAACTTTTTTTAAATGTATAAACGGGCTATTTGATTTGTTTATTTTGTTGGTCTTTGCACGGCCGTATCTCTCGAACCCTACGTCCAACCGGGGACGAGACCTTTCCAACGGTGTCTGTCCCATCACTCCATGACATTGCATTCCAGAGATAGAAAATTAAAAAAACAAACATAATTTTAATGGAAAAAAAAATGACTGTAAATGGAAAAAAAAACAAATGCTGAATGAAAAAGCATTCATAATAAACTAAAAATCATACCAAAACAAAAAAAATATATAATAGTTGAAACAAATATATAATGTGGTGTATAAGTAAATAAAAAAACAACAACCTTACTTTTAATGGAAAAAAAATGACTGTAAATGAAAAAAACACAAAACAAATGATGAATGAAAAAGCATTCATAATAAACTAAAAATCATACCAAAACAAAAAATATAATAAATAAATAAAAAAGTGCTTTATGTAAATTAAAAAACAAAACATACTTTTAATTAAAAAAAAAAAAGACTGTAAATGGGGAAAAAAATGATGAATGAAGAAGCATTCTTAATAAACTAAAAATCATACCAACACAAAAAATTTAATAAATGAAAAAATATATATCATGTGCTGTATAAGTAAATTTAAAAAAGCAACATACTTTTAATGGGAAAAAAAGGACTAAATGAAAAAAAAATCATAAATGATGAATGAAAAAGCATTCATCATAAACGAAAAGTTATACCAAAACTAAAAAACATATATAATAAATGAAAAATTATATATACTGTGCTGTATAATAAGTAAATTAAAAAACAGTGCTTTTAATGGGAAAAAAATGACTGTAAATTGAAAAAAACCCAAATGATCAATGAAAAAGTATTCATAATAAACTAAAAATCATACAAAAATGCAAAAACATAAATAAAAAAAAAAGATATATTGTGCTGTATACTGTAATAAGTAAATAAAAAAAACATACTTTTAATGAAAAAATTACTAAATGGAAAAAAAACAAATGATGAATGAAAAAACATTCATAATAAACTAAAAATCATACCAATACTAAAAAACATATATAATAAATAAATTATATACTGTGCTGTATAAAAGTAAAAAAAAAAAAAAACATACTTTTAATTGAAAAAAAATACTATAAATGAAAAAACAAAATAAATGGTGAATGAAAAAGCATTCATAATAAACTAAACATCATACCAAAACAAAAAAAAACATAAATGAAATAAATATGTACTGTGCTGTATACTGTAATAAGTAAATAAAAAATGTGTATACTTTTAATGTAAAAAATGAATGTAAATGAAAAAAGAACATATGTTGAATAAAAAAGCATTTATAATAAAGTAAAAATCATACCAAAATGAAAAAAAAATTATATATATATATATAGTTAACGGATTTTTTTTTTATTTTATTTTATTTAATTAAAGCAGATTTCCATTATCACGGGTGGTTCTTGGAACGTAACACTTGTGATAAGCGAGGAAACAGTATATTTGCATGAAGTACTTTTAAGGCCCTATAATAGTAATGTTGTGTTGAATGTGCGTGCAGATGTCCTCTCAGGATCCAGCCCGGGCTCCTCTTCTGCTGTCGGCAGAGTGCCAGCGCAGTGGCACGGTGACGCGGGTGTCTCTGGACTACCACTGCTGTCCCGTCACGGCGCCGTCCACTCAGCTCACCGCTGTCCAGGTGCTGCTGCAACTGGACCACACTGCGGCCGACCTGCAGTGTCAACCGCCTGCCTCCTGGTGAGCCCACAAATTCTACCTGAGTGTGTTTCTGAGCGGATTACTGCCGTACGCTTGAGCCCATTAACTGCTCTAGCAAAAAAAAAAAAAAGTTGTGTGAACTAATTCAAATTGTGTCAAATAATTTTTGGCACTCCCAGGTTCTCATGGAGCCCCTTTGGTAAATTAATTGCCCACCCCTGATTTCCAAAGTAACCTTGTAAGGTAATAATGATCTGTTTTGCATCAACACTGTCAGAGAGGTAAAGTATAATTGAACACAGGGGGAGGCAGAATATTACCTTTATCTCACAAGTACTGTAAAATCCTATGAATAAGATAACATTTTTTTTCCCATATGTCATGCCACCGCATTACACAGATTCATCAAAATTTAAATAAATAAATACATTTATATATGTTTATACGTGCCTATATATTGTAGAAAAAGGCATACAAAACAAAAACAAAATTTCTAAAATATCCATTAAATTTTAATTGTTAAATCTTAAACGGGAAGTCAACCTTAAGCATTTCTTGACAATAATGTTTTAGACTTAGACTTAGACTTTATTGACCCCTTTGGGATGGCTCCCTCTGGGAAATTTATGTTTCCAGCAGCAATAAGAACAGATAATAAAATAAAAAACAATTCAATCAATCAATAAATAAGGTTATTACATCAGAGATTGAAATAATAATAATAATTCAATCAATCAATAAGGATATTACACCGGAGTTTGAATTAAATAAATTAAAATAAATACAGTACAGTAAAGTATATGTGACCTCACTAGTCTGAACATGGCATTCTGATTAATATTACATTTGTGGAATACGAGTTATGCAACAAAATTCAGCCATATTTATCTATCTCAGGGGGCGGCCATTTTTGGCCACTTGCTGTCAACTGAAGATGACATCACATTTGCTCAGGGCTCAGACAACGACCAATCACAGCTCACCGGTTTTCTGAAGCTGAGCAACTGATATCATTTTCACGCGACAGCAAGTGGCAAAATGGCGACCTTCTGATATTGATAAAAATTGCTTGAATTTGCTGCTTCACTCATATTCCACTAACGCATATTATGTTCTGAATTTGGTGGGGGGGTTGACTTCCTCTTTAAAATAAATATCTGTAAAACTAGAGCCAATTCACAGAAACTCTCATTTTCAGACGCAGCAGCCCAAAATTACTCCAATTATTAAATTATGTTTGGCACATGTTAAAAATATAATAATAAAATGTTGTATTATACACAAGTACAGAGGGGGGGAAAATGCTTTTAAGGTTGTTTTTTTTTTTTTGTTTTTTTTTTTTTAATTTATACACAGGATTTTATGGTTAATTAAACTAATTAATCATTTTAAAAATGTGATTTTTTTTTTTTATTAACAGTTTTGCATTTATTTTATTCCATTAATTGATTATTACCATGACATCATAGATAAAAACAAGAGTGATGATTTTATTCATAAAAGTAACTTGTTCACATACTTTACTTTTTCATTTCTCACCTCATTAAAATTGAGCTGGCCCATTAAAAATGAAATGTGGTTCTTTCAGCTGCCCTGCACCAGAATGAGAGCAGAATTCAATCTGCAGGATTACCATCACATGCTGTGATGTGTCCTAGAACCCCGAAATTCCGTTTGTTGCACCACTTTCATCAACTGCATTCGACTTAAATGCAGACTTTAATAAAACACCAATCAGTCTTATTGGTAGGCAGTCCCTGGTTGACTCAACTGCACATTCCTGCAAAATATTAAAAATGAATTCTTGGCAGTAGTGAGGAGGAAGTGGCCGAATCCCAGCTGGCGTCGCTAAGCGTCAACATGCTGACCCTTAAGTGTGAGCGTGTTTGTTTTGAGGGCTCCTCTGCAAGCTAAAAATAAGCGTCGGCGGATGACACCACGCCATCAGAAGGTCAGAAAGTCAGCCAGTGTTTTTGTGCCTGTGCAGGAACGCCGAGGAAAAACGTCTGCTGTGGAAGCTCGCCAACCTCTCGCCCACCAACCACAGCAAAGGTCAGAGACGCTTTTATTTATTTTTCCCCTCTGCCGTTGAACAAGGACGGGAACCAAAAGGGAGGAAATTCAACAGCTTGACATTTGGCCCATCGGCATGTTTTCTTTTGTTTCTCTGCTCAAATTTCATCCATAAAAAGCCCCCTTGATCATATCTGACCGTATTGCACGCCATGTCGGGTTGTCTCGCAGGCTCGGGGACCCTGTGTGCCAGCTGGCAGTGTTTGGAGGTCCCCCGCGGGCCCCCGCCCAGCTTGGCCGTTCAGTTCGTGGGCTCCGGGGCCTCTCTGTCGGGCATGGACGTCGAGCTGGTCGGCAGCCGCTACCGCATGTCACTCCTCAAGAAGAGATTCGCCACAGGTGATGATGTCAATGTTACATTTGACGCTTAATGGGACTTATTTGGTCGCTTTTGCTGTGTCCCCGACAGGAAAGTACATGGCCGGCTGCACTTTGTAGTGACCATTGTTGGAGGTTCAACTTCGATGTAGCAGTGTTGAAGGACCACAAGCACTTAGTTAGGAGAGTTTATCTGCTGCTATGGTTCGGACCAAGTCTTTTTGTTTTCATTTGTGTTGGTTCTCGTGTTCTCCATTTGTACTACTGGACTGCAAACTAAGTTAAATGTTACAGCTGACTTGTTGGTGTACAGGGAAGCAACTACTGAGTGTTAAGAATTCATGTTTTGAATGACGTTAAAGAGTAGGACTCACTGGCATATCTTTAATGATTAAACAGGGTTGTTGTTATATCTTCTCTACCTTAAAAAAAACGTTTGTATATGTGCTGTTTGCTCTATAAAAAAAAAGGATTTGCGATATTTGATAAAGGAGGTAAAATAAGGGAAAAAAAATCCATGTGCAAGTCTTTGGTTTACGCCAGTTATTTATTACACATTGTGACCAAGTACAAAATACAATTCAATTAACCCATTTACCAACCACCATGTTTTCCTTGGGCTAGATAAAGTGGTGGTTTAAAAATACACAAAATAACGGTTCAGTATATTGGTAAGAGGACCCAAATCTAGTTTAAAAAAAAAAAAAAATGGGCCAAAGATCTAAAACAGTCTTCCAAAACATTCCAAAGAACACTCAGAAACGAGCTTTCTCGAATGCACTTGAAGGCAAATGACAGACAGGCACACATCTCAAAAAGCTTTATATAAGTATAAGGGTGGAGGGCCGAATCTTCAATCGACAAAGAATAGGTCATCTCAGGACAAATGAAGCACACGCAAAGTCTAATCAGTTACAGAACACACTTCTACATCATATAAAGATATACTGTGAATATATAATTTAGTCCAATGGTAATCCTCTGCTAAAGGTGCTCTGTACTTGTAATGTAATCCTGAACGGCCTCCTTGTGGGGCTGCTGGTTTGCTACGACAGGTCAATAACTATTTCCACCAACCTCCCACAATTCCATTCCCGTTAGCCACTGGAACACACCCGAGAAATCTAGTGAGGTAAACCACAGTAACTCGCCCTTTGGTTACCAAAACTGACAGTTTGCATGTTAGTCTTTTTTTTTTCTTTTTCTTTTTTTTTTCTTCCTGTGTGAGCTGCGAGGTGCAGCGGAGGCACACATACAGGGTGGTTTGAATGAGGTTTGCAGACGATACATTCATAGTGCGGTCGAGGCACAGCTGACATCTGGACTGATGAGTTCCAAGTTAGCAATCTAAGGCACTCCAAATGACACCATGGCACGGCTAATTGAAGCCAAACAGAACATATGAGCACAGCACACGGCCTAAAAAAAAATGGGACTGCACAAACTCATTCACAGTTGCACAAAACCAAAAAAAAAAAAAAAGATGTTATGAGTTGAGATTGCTTCCTAGGAGGGGAAAAAAAGGCAGCACTGCTAACGTTGAGGACTGACATCACGGCTGACAAATGTACACGGGCGGGAAGGGGCGTAGCTTCTTTGCGGGCCGGCCTCACATCTCCTGCAGAGGGTGGCTCATTTCAATGCGCTCCCGCTTGACAGCCGGCTCGCTCCGGGACACGTCCGCATCGCTACCCAGGTCGCTCATCTCGTCCGAGAAGGACGCGTCTGACGGAGGAGTGCAAAAGATTCATTGTAATCATATGCATTTTGATTTCATTTTCTTATTTACCTTTTTCCATGAGTGACGGCATCATAGAGCTCAAGTCACTGAACTGAAATGGAAGAGAGAGAAAAAAAAAAAAAAAAAGAGGGCGGTTGAGTGTGAAAGTGAGGTCGTTGACGGAGCCAAGTTTCCTTTACCTCCCCCATGACTGCGATGGGCGTCTCCCCGGTGGCCTGCGCCACGCGGTGCTCCACCAGGTAGAACATGTACTCGTCGTACAGCAGGCGGATCAGGTGGAAGGAACCGAAACTGGCGGCGCTGCGCAGAGTCAGGTCTCGAATCACCATGGAGCTGTGTGGAAGGGGGCATTTTGATCATTTCATAATTTAACATTTTTGGTGTCCAGTGTTAACTTTGACAAAAAATTATTTAGTTTTAGTCAGTCTTTTGATAAAGTTTTTGTCATAATTTAGTCATCTTTAGTATCTTAGTTTTAATCCAATTTTAGTCGACGGAAATAAAGAGCAATTTTAGTTGCAACTTTTATACTGAAAATTACAACACACCTATTTGTAACTAGTTTAACACGCAAGACATATTTAGCACAACTGTGTCTTTATTAATAGTTTCAATGAAACATGTTGAACTGACAAAAGTATAACTTAGCTTTCAAATAAATTAAAAAAAAAGTGCATACTTGCTTGAGATTAATCTTATAGCTGCACAATCAATGTAAACATGTCTGAACATTATCATTCATCCATCCATCCATTTTCTTGACCCGCTTATTCCTCACAAGAGTCGCGGGGGGTGCTGGAGCCTATCTCAGCTGGCTTTGGGCAGTCGGCGGGGGACACCCTGGACTGGTTGCCAGCCAATCCCAGGCATTACCATTCATTCATTTTCATTCTTTCTGATTGGATTGTGTGAATTATCGTCGCTGTGTTAATTTTTTGGTTTTAGTCATTGTCAGTCAATTTTAGTTATCGTTATAGTCTCAATGAATGGCTTCTATTTCAGTTTTCATTTTATTTTTGTGACAAAAATTATGACAGATATTTTTCGTCGACGAAATGATCACTGCCACTGTCATCAACATGCGACTTGAATTGCTCAACAACTTCACAAACGTTCCTGTAAACAAGGTCCATTGTTTCTTTCGTATGTGAATTCCCACTTGCCGAGTCGATCAACCAACAGGCAAATAGTTCAACCCAAGACAAACTTAGGACCGCCCCCTCATTTGAATAACACTACATCACACATTTCAGGCTCTCTGCAGCATGAAATAAATGAGATTGACATTTAATTATATTTATATATTTCATATTTATTTCCACATTTATTTTTGTATTTATTTTTCCTTTTTTTTTAGGCATTTCATTCATATTTTATTGTATTTAAATTTTGAATTATATTTTTGAAATCCATTTTTATTTTATGTTGTCATTTTTGGTCCTCCATAACCAAAAGCGTGGCGTACCTGTAGAAGGACCATTTGAGCAGAAATTGCCGCGCCGCCTTGGGGAAACTTGGGTTGCCCTGGTGGGGCTTGAGGACCTGCGTGACCACGTTGTCCAGCCAAGTGGCCCACTGGTCCAGAGAACTCTGCTGCTGCAGGGTGACTTTGAAGTCCTGCTCCAGACGCTGCACCACGCTCTCGTCGCACTGGCACACCCACGACGCCTGCTCCTGTTAACACACGAGCGGTCAGCAGGAGGCCGCCGCGCGTCACCCGCCGCCCCGTCGAGGAGCCGTCGGCAACCTGGACGTTGGCGAAGTCGACCCGGTTGAGGTCGGAGAGCATCTGGTTGATCTGCGAGGTGTTCTGGAGGACGGCGCGCGCTGCCTGGGCCAGGTGGTTCAAGCTGGTGTAACGTCTCAGCGTCTGCGCAAAGGCACTCACCACCGCCACCTATATGACAACAATGTCGTCACGTTACAGGTATCAGGATACACCTTTTGGAAGTAAAAAAGCGTCACCTTGATGCGGATGATTTCTTGAGGGAAGCTGGTCATGGCGTTCGTCAGCCATCCCTCCAGACTCTTGGCAAAGTTCCTGATGGCCTGAGTGAGAGTGCCTGCAGGGAAACAAGCTGGGTTGTAAATGTGCAAGATCCATCTTGATTGACAGAATATACTGACTGGGAACAGGGCGCAGCACATCTGGGATGAGGATCTCCACCAAGGCTTGGTAGAGGATGTGATCGCAGCTTCTCATCCATAGTCGCACTGGTTCGTATTTACAAAGATTCAACAGCTTCTCTCTGGGCAGCACACCTTCCAGTTCATCATCACTGCATAGAAATCACATTAAAAATCATAATAATACAAAAAAAAAAAAAAACATCTTAGTTACTAGCCTTATTGTCTGACCTATTAGGAATGGTGGTGCTCCCGTCACTAGATGGTGCTGTTGAGTACCAAAAGGTCTGCCAGAGTTTCTCGATGTAGTGGAACTGGAGGTTCATCACCACATCCAGTGTTGCCTGCGGGGAGGGAAGGGGAGGGCAGGGGCGGGGGGAACGTTGAGAGGTTGAGCCATGGCAACCAGACACACAACACAGATCCTGCAGGCAGCTCCCGCTCGCTGTGGGTCCCGGCTGGTTCCAGTGCGAGCCAGCGGGAACGCGGCACATCAATCATATGCACCATCCCCAAAAGGTCACATTTAGGTTTCATCTCCGCTTCAAATTTGAGATAGATTTCCGCACTTTTCTGTGCCACATGGCGACGTACTGACGTCATCTCAACCGTGTCGTTTTTGCTACTTGAACGCAAAAATGAGTACAGGTTATTTTTATGAAACGAAAATAACCGAAATAACCACATCGTTAACTAAATGTAAAAAAAAAAAAAAACGAGAACAAACTACATTTTAAATGTTATTTATTTCGATATTAACAGTGTAAGTGTTAAAAAGTGTCGCACAGAAGTGACGTCAAGCAGCAGCCAATAATAAAAGCGCCTCCAGATGGCGATAATCCCAGGTGACGATTTTGCGTGTTTGATTAAAATTAAAAAAAACAAATAAATACTGCACTCTACAAACAGATGTAATACTTCTTAACACGTATTGAAGCCACAAATCCACTTTAGAAGTTGACAACTTGACACACCAAGCATCCTAGCTTAATTAATTTAATAACCTTAACAAGCAGTATTATGGACCACACTTTTTGTAATTCAAAGTGTTACATTGTAGCATTGTATTTGATTTGTGGGTGGATTATTTTAAAAAATGTCCAATTAAAAAAACAAAACAAAAAAAAACACGTTATTCCTACACAATACGTTTTTTTTTTCCCAATCATACACTCAAGACATACACAATGAAAAAAAACGAAAACTAATACTAAAACAGTATTTCTGAAAACACAAACTTTACCCTGAAAAATACTTCAAACCAACTGAATTTAAAAAACAAAAATGAAATAAAAAGTAATTGTCATGAAAATTCCAAAGCGATAATAACCCTGCTAGTTTCCTTAGCTTAAATAGGACAAACAAATAACACTTGGATAGATCAAGTAAAGAGGAATAGATAAAGCAATCTTTTTGCTGAGCTGTTAGTTCAACAACAAATCTTGTGTTAAGACATTGGCAACAGTACAATGACTGTTAAGAGTCTCTCTCTCTCGCTCTCCCTGTGCCTGCTTGCCGCTGGATCTTTTTACACAGCAGTGTAGGCTTCGATCACAAGCTATGTTTTCGAGTCTACTTAGCTGTCGCCATGGCAACCTTGTTTATGGTTGCCCCCAGCAACAGGTCAAACACAGAACTCCAAAACAAAAAGGAGAATTCCCCATCCCCATTTGAACAAGCGCACAGTTTTTGGCCTCACAGGAAAAACAGCATGCCTTTAAAAAAAAAATAAAAAAATCATACTGTGGAGAAATTACACATGATCACATTCATGGGCATGCATTCAATATGCCCTGTTGCATAGATGCTAATGTCACTCAAACTCTTCACGCTTCATTGTCATTCATTTCAACTGCGGTCAATCTGTCTCGAATATGATTTCAAATGAGCATTTATAGTGCAAGGAACTTTCAAGGCGGATAAGGAGCAGGCTCAGCTAATGAGATAACAGGTCACGCTTGGCTCCAAATGAAGGGAACCAAGTCAGCAGCGTGAACAATAAACACACGGAGGCGCTGCGAGAGTGGCAGACAAAGGCGGAAGGCCGTCCGCGAGCCCGTCCGCCGACGAGGCGACACAAAGGCCCGCGGGGAGGCCGCCACAAAGACACCGAGATGTCCAGCCAGCGCGCAGAAAGGTTAATTGGCATGTCTTGAAAGGTGCTCGTGGATGAAAAGGAGGCTGGAACAAAGGGAGCATGGGGAGGATGGACAAGGGAGGCCGGCGATAATGCGATAAAGCACTTGGCTGCTTTAATCACACAAGCGGCTGTCTGTTAAGACCCCCTGATTGTAATGTTTCTTATTATTTCCCTTTTCATCCTATGGTGGAAGCTAATTCGCAAATTCATGATTGAAGCGCTTAAGTGAATTATGCAATCATATGATGTTGGACAAAGCTAATAAAGCAAGCACCTGGTCAAGGCCACTTATTTACTAGAACACAGTCTAAATAATATAATATGTAATATAATAATGCTACTATCGGCCTTTGCAAGTGTAAATTCAGCATCATTTTTATTGTGTTATTCAATCAAGCATGTGTTAAGTGTTAATGTTTACAGATATCGGTTGAGTCAAATTTATTTTACATTTAGTCATAATTTTACCATCTAAATCATTTTACATTTATTCTAGATTTAGTTGAAGAAATGCCCAAAAAATTATAGTCGAAAAATGGGGACAGGAGAAACTTTTAAAGTTCAGAAACAATGACTTCACAACGCATTTATGTCAAGACAGAGCATACTGTATATTCCTGTGATTCCATGATTGGATGATTCTATTCAGATTTGGCCTTTTCATTCCAATTGAGGCGATTACATCTACAGTATATGGAACATTTTCATTCCATTTGGTCATTCGGATTCATTCTAAAGAGAATACATGCCATGTAAACCTGGCTCATGGTTTAACCTTTTTTTTTTTTTTTTTTTTTTTATCCAGTACAGTACATTTGTCAAATAAATTCCATTGTAACTTGTATCTTTTGCAATTAATTTTTTAGAAGTGTTTTCAAATATTTATTTAGGTACAATTTAGTGTTGTCAACTTGTCATTATCAAATATTTTTAGAATCAATCAATCTATCGATTATTCAACTGATTAATCAACTAATTGGATTCATTTAAATTTTGCATTAAAGTTTATTATAAAAGCATTTTTTACACTAATTACTGTTTGTTAACCAGTGATTGGTGTTTATTTTCATACTTCGTATTCGTACAGTGATTAGTATTTTATTTTATTTTTTAAAGGGGATCGGTGTTTAATACTAATTAATTTAATAATTAATTTAATTTAATAAATTAAGTAGAGAGTTATTTTCCATATTTAAAAGCACAGTGTTAATGTTCACACCGGCCATTATGTGATAATAGTTAAAATTTTAACTATTATATTAAATACACCTTTTAGGGAAAAATACTGCACTTGAACCTAATTTTCTTTTATATATATTTATATTATATAGTATTTTTCTCGATGGTACTTGATGTAAAATGTTCTGGACTGATCTAGATGAAATGAGAACCCTATGAATGTGCTATGGAATGTTAAGGTATGAATTAATGACTATGTAGTTATTTATTTACACACAAAAAAACTATAAAATCAGAAGTGCTACTAATGCAAAAATAAAAAATATATATTTAAAGGGTTATTAATTTTATAACTTCATTATTTTTCATGTACAATTAATATCTTTAAAACCTTTTTTTTTCTGTTGCTGTCGACTGATGATGACATCACTTGTGCTGAGGAAGTAGGTAACGACCAATCATGGTTGACCTGTTTTCTGGGGTTGTACGGCAAACTGAGCCATGTTTGGTTGTTACCGAAAGTTACAACTGTAACTACGGTTCTATGAGTCCCGGACGACCGCCAGAAGGCGGTGCTTTAAGCACTGAATGTTCCTTTCGCGCATGCGCAGTTCGAGTAATGCATACCAAATTAGTCACCTTTGACCCCTGGGTGACCCTAGAAGGGTAGAAGTTCCGGTGTCACCCAAGGTTCGTTTCCTACGGAATCTTCTCGCGTGAACACGAGGATTCCGAGCGACAGGACGCCCTGGCGGTAGTCCGGGACTCATAGAACCGTAGTTACAGTTGTAACTTTCGTTCTATTTCGTCCCTCCCGACCGCCAGAAGGCGGTGCTTTAAGCACTGAATGACTAATACCGGCGTAGTCGCGAGGGATTTCAGACACAAACCTCACTGAGAAGCCCCAGCAGGACCCAAGATCACGCCAAGCGGATGGGGAGAGGCGACATCCACGCTATAAAACCTGGAGAAGGTGCAAGGCGTCGCCCATGAGGCAGCAGCACAGATATCCTCCAGGGAAACACCCCTCAGGGCAGCCCAAGACGTGGCAACGCTCCTGGTGGAGTGACAGCGTACCCCTGACGGCAGGGGGCGGCCCGACAGCAGGTAGGAATGGCGAATGGCATCCACGACCCAGTGAGACAAGCGCTGCTTGGAGAGAGCGGAGCCCTTGGTAGGACCACCATAACAAACAAAAAGCTGGGCAGACGTACGAATGCCCGCCGTAGCGTCAATGTAACACTGCAAGGCTCTCACCGGACACAAGAGCTCCGGCCTGTCCCCGCCACCAGCAGGAGTGGGTACATAACGTTTAAGCCGTAGAGGCTGGTTAGAACGAGAGCCAGACTACACCTTGGGAATGAAGGCAGTGTTCGGCCACAGAGTGACGCCGGCGCCATCCTGGTGCCATCGCAGGCATTCAGGGCTAACCGATAAAGCGTGTAGGTCGCTGACGCGCTTGGCGGAGGCAACGGCGAGCAAGAGTGCAGTCTTGCGCGACACCCACAGAAGGTCCGCCCCCGCCAGGGGCTCGAAGGGAGGCCTGCACAGGCCGTCCAGCACCAACTGCAGATCCCACGCTGGAACCCGAGGAGCCGGGCGGGGACGAAGACGCAGAGCCCCTCTGAGGAACAAGGACACCAGCTCATGGTGCCCCACGGAGCCGCCATCAGCACCAACATGCCGTGCAGAAATAGCTGCCACATACACCTTCAGAGTCGACTGAGACCTGCCCTTATCCAGGAGGGACTGCAAGAAATCCAGGATGGTGGGGATGGAATACGAATAGGGTCCACCCCGCGTTCTCCGCACCACGCCACAAACAACTTCCACCTGTTGGCATACTGTAGCCGAGTGGACGGTGCCCTCGCATTAAGAATGGTCCGCGTGACAGACTCTGTACAGCCGGTCAGCAGCGGTTGGGGCCCCTCAGTGGCCAAACACACCAGCGAAGGCGCCGAGGGTCGGGATGCCAAACCCGACCTCCCTGTTGAGACAACAGGTCCTCCCTGTCGGGGAGACGCCACGGCTCGCCGGAGCACAGTTGACGGAGCAGGGGGAACCACGTCCGGGCCGGCCAGAAGGGGGGCCACCAGCAACAGCGTGTGCCCCTCCTGAAGAACTCTCTGAAGCGTCAGCAATATCAGAGGGAGCGGCGGAAAGGCGTAGAGAAGGCACTCTGGCCACGGCTGCGCCAGTGCATCCAGACCGAGAGGGCTGGTGGCCTCGCTCAAGGAAAACCAAAGTGGGCAGTGGGTCGAGTCCTCGGAGGCAAAGAGATCGACCTCCGCCGTGCCGAAGCTGCTCCAAATCATGCGCACCACCTCTGGGTGGAGGCGCCACTCTCCCGGAGGAGGACCCCGACGGGAGAGAGAGTCCGCGAGCTGGTTCCGAACCCCCGGCAGATAGGTGGCCCGTAGACTGGCCAGACGGGGGGTGGGGGTGCTGGGGGGCGGGCGTGCCACCTACACCCGCCGGGTTGGGTGAGGCCCCGCTGGTCGCTCCTCTTACTCACTTCACTAGCTTGCACTATACACTTTGTAAATATACACATAGGGCACACAACACATTTCTTGGTGGGGTGGGGAAGGGTGGAAACACCGTCTTCACCCTTCAACTCCCCTCCAATTTTAATGCACCTCACGTCCAAGGGGAGGGGTGAGTTGGGGCGGGGAGCCATCAGAGGGGATGGACTGCAGTGCCTGGCAGCGCTGTGGTCCCCCCCATTTGTGTCCCTGCCCCACCACTTTGTCCCTCCATTCCCTTTTTTAATGCACCACACATATACATATTCATTTTTTGGGGGGGGATACGGGTGTGTCGGAGTAGGGGAAATTTTTTCCCTCTGCTCCGACTCACCTGCTCCCAATTTTAATGCACCACACGCACACACTTGTATATACACTGGGTGGGGCCACATCCACGGTGTAAGGGTAGAGCTCGCCAGTCGGCGAGCTGGCGGACTCAGTAACAGGGTTAGGTGTCACTTGTACTCTGGTGTGACGACCGGGGCCTCTCCCCACCGGGCTCGGTGTTCTGGTGTCCCGCCTTCTCCCCTGGTGCTTCCTCCTCTGCTTCCCCCCTCCCGCCGCTGTGCAAATCTCGCGCGGCTGGAGGTGGGGTGGGCACATCTTCCCTCTCTGCGCTGCTGCCCGGTGCCGGTTTCCGGGGGGGGGGTGGGGGGTTCTCGCGGGGGGCCGGGTTCGCGGGGGGGGGGTGGCGGCCGTCGGGGGGGGGCGGCTTGTTTGGGGGGGGGGGGGGTGGAGGTATGGGTGGGTGGGGGGTTGGGTGCTGGGGGTCGGGGTGTGTTCGGGGGTTTGGGGGTCGGGGGTGGTGGGGCCTGGGTCGTGGTGGATGGCGGGTTTGGGTGGGGTGCGGGGGGGTCGTGGGGGGATGGGGGCTGGGGACCGGTGGGGCGCTGTGGGGGCCCGCTGGGCCTCGTTCTGCGGCCTTGGGCTCGGGGGTGTGGGCCGGGGCTGGGGCGGGGGTGTTCCGGGTGTCTGGGTCGGCTCGCCGACCGGTGTCCGCTCGGGTGGCTTGGGGGTGGCCTTGGTGCTGCCGCGGCCTGGGGATTCCGGGGGGGGGGGGGGGGGGGTGCTCGCTTTGCTGGACCGCGGTTGACGGCTTCTTTCTTTGGTGGTGGTCCTTATGCATGCCAGATCCGTCGCACCAGCATCTACTGAAACTCAACAGAAGTACCCTCTCCCTCCCACAGCCCCTTGAATCAGTTGGTGCTGGTGTCTGTGGTTCTCACTTTGCTTTATCTATCCTTCCCTTCTTCCTCTCTTTAGTTTTTCCTCTGGTCACTTGAGATCTTAATTTATTAGAAGTATGAGGTTTCTGGGGTTGGCATAAGACTCCGGTTTTGTAACCACGCAGGAGGGGTCTTGTTGGTGCTGGACTTCACTTTGATGGATTGGATGTACTGGCTTCTATTGATCTCACTCTGCCTTATCGATCCTTCCCTCCTTCCTCTCTTTAGTTTTTCCTCTGGGCTCTTGAGATCTCGCTAAATTTGCTGGAATTTAGAGGCTTCCGGGGTTGGCGTAAGACTTTGATTTTGTAATCATGGGGAAGGCAGGAAGTGTTTGGTCGGTGCTGGATGTCACTTTGATTTACCTTTCTTTTCTCTTTATTTCTTTTTTTTTCTGACCTTTTCTCTGGTCTCCTGACCATTTAAATCTCACGACTCTGGCAAGATTCTGAAGTACCTGGTTAAGGCGAAGGGTAATGGGATATTTATAAGGTTTTAGGTGAATGAATGAGTATAAATTTATACGTATTTGCACGCACGCACACGCACGCACGCAAACGCACGCAAACGCACGCACGCACGCACGCAAACGCACGCACACATACACACAAAAAAAAAAAAAAAAAAAAAAAGAGCAATGATGACAAGACGTTGAATCGGTAAGACTACCGAATGAACAATTCTGAGCTCTTCAAAAAAAAAAAAAAAAAAAAAAAGACTGGCCAGACGGGGAGCAGCCCACCTGAGAAGGTGCTGGGAAGTCTCCAACAGACGGGCGGACCTGACGCCGCCCCGATGGTTTATGTGAAACACGGTCGTGGTGTTGTCCGACCGTATGAGAACATGCCGTCCGCTCAGGTATGGCAACAAGTGCATGAGTGCCAAGTGCACCGCCCGAAGCTCCAGCACATTGATGTGATCGACCCTGTCGCGCACAGACCAACTTCCCTGAGCCGTCCTGTGCTGCCAGACAGCACCCCAGCCCGTGAGGCTGGCATCCGTGGTGACTGTTTCGCGGCAGGCCGGGACCACACCCAGCGGGACGCCGCTCAATAGAAAAGCCCTCTCCCTCCAAGGTGCCAGGGCGAGGAGGCACCGACGGGACACCCTGAGCCTCCGGTGGCGGTGTCACTTGGCGTCCAAGTGGAAGCCGTTCAGCCACCTCTGTAGTGGGCGCAGTGTCAGCAGACCCAACGGTGTCGAGGTGCGATGGGGACGTGGAAGTAGGCGTCCTTCATGTCTATAGACGTGAACCACTCCCCCTGGGCGAGCGACTGCAAGACGTCGTTCGTGGTTAGCATGTGGAATGGCAATACCTTGAGATGTCTGTTGAGCCCCCTCAGGTCCAGTATCGGTCGGTATCCACCGGTCTTCTGTGGGACAAGGAAGTACGTCGAGTAGAAGCCCCCGGGCTGTGCCAGGGGGTCCACGGCCTCGATCGTGTCCTTGGCCAGGAGGGCGGACAGCTCCTGGTCCAGAGCTGAGGCTTTTGCCGGGTCGGCGATGAGTCACCCTGACCCGACAGGAAGCAGGAGGCCGGCGTCGGAACTGCAGCTCGTACCCGTGTGTCAAGATGGAGACCACCCATGGGTCCGAGGCACGAGCAGCCCAGTAGCTGAGCTGCTGGTGGGAAAAATGTCCGACGGCCGGCCCCAAGGCCTCAGTCCCTGGCCCTCCGGCCCCTAGGGGCCCGAGAGGGACGGCGGGTGGGGCCTGCAGCCCGTGGTTGCCCTGAAGGCAAGCGGGCGGAGGAGCAAAAGTCCTCGGCGGGCCTCTGCGGGGGTCGCCGGGTGCCATAAGCCTCGGCAGGCCAGGGCTGAGGAAAGCGATGAAAAGCAGAGCGTGCCCCAGGCCTACCCTGTTGGGGAGGCAGGGCCCTATTGAGGCTGGAAAGCTGCTTCCTGGTCTCATGAGCCTTAACCGTCCTTTCCAGTGCACACACAGCGGCAGAACCAAAAAGCTCCCCCGGCTCCACAGGAACACCACGGAGGGCCCTCCTAGAGGCCTCCGACAAGGGGGACTGCGCTAGCCACACCTGGCGGCGCGCCTGCACTAGGAAGGACATGAGTCGGCCGTGTTCCCTAGTCATGAGGGCAAAAGCCTGGAGGGCTGCATCACTGAAGGACACAGCAGCCTCCACGCTGTCCGCTTGCAGGGATGTAGAGAGAGCAAGCATGAGGTGAGCCAAAGAGTTCCCAATGCGACCAGCACGTGCACCAGCGCCATAGGCCCGTGTGAGAAGGTCGTCAGTCACACGACATTGGGGTCGAGGACATCGCACAGATGGCCGAAGGGTCTCCTCCGGGGACACAATGAGGGATGCGACAGCTGGCTCCACAGCAGGCATCCGGTCCAAGCCAACACTAGCAGCATCGTGCATCGATGCTAAATCACGGCCATCAGCCGAAGGGCGGGAGAGAGCCCCAGGATCCCTCCAGCAAGCATGCAGTTCCCTCAGATAGTCCTCAGATGCGGGGACAGAAAAGGCCGAGGAAGGGTGCCTGCGCCGGAAGAAAGCGCTCTCAGACGCCGATTGAGCCTGTGGAGGCACCTCCAAATGCAGGAGGTCCAAGGCATTGCGCAGGACAGCCCGTATAGAACCATCCCCCGCCTCACTGGACGAACTCTGAGCGGACGCTGGAGAGTTTGGTCCCAAAACCACAGACCCCGGGTCACGGTCGTCGTCATGAAAAAAGGAAGCCGAAGCTGCCAAGGAAATGGCGTCCTCCTCAGGAGGAAGCACTGGCATGGGCGGGGTGGATGGTCGCGGCATGGGCAGGGCAGGTGGTCCCGGCCCCCCCGTAAGTGTGGGAGGGTGACGGTCCTGCAGAAGAGATCTCACCTCTGCCAGTTCAGCCTGAAGGTGCCCAACCTCCGAAGCGAGTCGTCGCTGCGCCGCCCTTTTCCTGGGGGGGGCATGTACAGCAGAGGACACACCGAGACGTTTCCGGCGCCTCGGTTGGGAGGACGACAGATGACCCAGTGGACTGGGGTCACTGACACCAGGACTGCAGGCCCGGCCATCACCGGCACGGTCAGAAACAAGACACCTCGGGCAGCGATCGTCCAGGACATCGGAGGCCTCAAAGAGGATACCACAGTCCACGCAGCAACGGGAGTCCTCCATTGTGAACACAAAGAGGCCCAAACAGCGATGAGCGGGAAGCTGAGGGAAGGGGGCGCGAGCGCCACCTGCACAGCAGACCCACACCGAGCAGCCGACGCGTGGGTCGGGGCAAACAGTAAGCCGGTAAAGCAGCGATAAGCCGAGGGAAGGGGGCGCGAACGCCACCTGCACAGCAGACGCACACCGAGCAGCCGACGGAGGGCGGGGGCAGACAGCCAGTTGTCAATAGTAGCGATAAGCTGAGGGAAGGCGCGCGAACGCCACCTGCGCAGCAGACGCACACGGAGCGGCCGACGGGCGGGAAGGGCAGACAGCAGTCGCGAAAGCGGCGACAAGCTGAGAGAAGGGGCGCGAACGCCACCTGCACAGCTGAAGCCAGGTGCGCACCGCAGGCGGGGCACGCACAAAAGTAAGTAAGACAAACAATCGAGCGAGAAGCGCGACGCCGTAAGCTGGGAGCGGGGACGCTGACGCTGCCCTCACCAGCAAAGGCACAAAAAGAAAAGCAACAACCAAACGGCAACACCGTCGGAGAAAGCGGCGCTAATAAACCGAGAGAAGCGCTAACGCTGCCAAAGCCAGCGGAGGAAAAAATGGGGTAAACCACGAGCCGTGGTAGCCAGGGCGCTAACGCGAGGCTAGCCACACAAAAAACTCAAAACACCGCAGTAAACGCGGAAATTAGACGGCAAAGTAGACAACAAGTAGTCAATAACCTTACCCCACGGGAGGTTAGAATACGCGACCACGTCGGGTCACGAACGAAGGAAAGAAAAACACCGTCGCCGCAGCCTTTGGAGGGCGAACTACGCAGCTCCGACCGATCCGGTCACAAGGCTCCAAGCGGCGCGGTCAAGAGGATAAATACAAATCCCAATTCTTACACTCTTTGAAAATGTGTCGTATGCATACGCCACGCGAGAAGAAAAGAGGAAACGAACCTTGGGTGACACCGGAACTTATACCCTTCTAGGGTCACCCAGGGGTCACAGGTGACTAATTTGGTATGCATTACTCGAACTGCGCATGCGCGAAAGGAACATTCAGTGCTTAAAGCACCGCCTTCTGGCGGTCGGGAGGGACGAAATAGAACTACTTCCACAACACAGGTGATGTCATCATCAGTCGACAGCATGTAGAAAAAATATTTTTTAAAGGTATTAATTGTACATGAAAAATAATTACGTTACCACAGTAAGACAAAATATGAACTTTTTACTGCTGAAAATGGCTCAATGTGTCAAGTATCCTTTTAACAGCCCAGCCCAGCAAAAATGCATCATTTGACGTCTTTTTCCGTCAATGGCAATGAATGACTTAATGCTTGCCACTGGCTGCCACCTACCTCGCAATGGTCTCTGTAGAGGGTCTGCAGCTTCTTGATGTCGTCCATGCTGATGCGCTCTGGCAGAGGTTGTGTGCCCACGTCAGGAGTGGGAAACTCGGGCAAGCTGTGGGCGGTGTCTGCATGAAGCACACATACTGTCATGTGATCACTTGTTTTTCCAACCTAATAATGATCACATCTTCTCACGCGCTGACCTATGTACTGCTGATGGTGTTGGCTCTGAGCTGCAACCGATTGTTCCGGAGTGTTGTTACAATGAGAGTTCACGCACAGGTTGTCAGGCATTCCGTCCACCTTCTGCAGAGGTTTGAACCTACACAGGTCGGACGTCAGTTTAATATGAAATGAACAGAATCAGAAACAAACAGAATCCCCGAATAAAATGAAGCAGACACTGCTGCATGAGAAGGATGGAGCTAAGAATGGCGACCTTTGTTTCTGGTGGACAGGCTGCTGCCTCATGGCCATGTACTGGGTGTCCTCTTGCAGCCGGTTTAGTGGCGAGTCTGGCTTCACCCGGATGCCATAATAATGATACTTGGAGTTGCCTCTGGAAGAGTCAAAAGCCCCAAAGCATGTCATCAGCGTAATCACGGTCATTAGCACTTCACTAATGTCTACAAGCATCATCGTTACATCGCTACTTGATTACTGTTATCGGAAGCTTTGGCAAAATCAAAAGTTAGTCGTACCTGGTTCCGAGTCGCCGGGTTCTAAGGCCCATGAAAACGGAGCGAATGAGCTTGCCAAAGGAGGCGGCGTTGACTGGATCCAGTTTCTGCTCCTGGCAATGGCGCAAGTAATGGTTATAGAGGGAGCACCGGGGCAGGCTCACACCCTCCGCCGTCTCGTAGTTGTCCAGCAGCCACTGGAGCTAAATGAAAAAAAGAGAAAAATCGCAATCAGCTGATGGAGCAAAATGTGCAAATGTTCTTTTGTGATTGATAGATCTTTGACCCCGATCTTCTGCCATCATGTTGAATTGGGGCTGTTCGTTTGAGAGTTATGTGTCGCAGAATTGTGACATTTTTGTCATAAAGGGGCATGGCCACCTTCCTTTTAACCCTTTCTCAGGATCAATCTCTGGATCAATCTTCGCAAAACAGGAATTAAAACAAGAACAGGAAAACAGGAACAGGAAAAGGATTGTTAATCTGCATTGGAAGTTGAATATTGATTGACTATTGATTGAAAGTCTGAGGGTATGAATACTTTAAAAAAAATTACATCTGTACAACTTTTATGTTTTTGATAACATATGAGAGATTACATTTCATGAAAAAATTGGTATAGTCTACTTTTATTGTCAAAAGAGCCATTTTAGATCAAATAAACAACCAAAAATCTTCCGGGAGCCACAAAACATTTGAAGATTGTGATGAAGGAAACAGTGTTAGTGTTATTCTAATGAACTGAGGGCCCAAGACTGCTAATTTGAGATACACCATCACAGAAAAATATGCAGCGTCCACTTACATTTACATTTTCCCAATTTTATTGACATGGTATTTTTTTATGGCTAATGACATTTTTTTTTCCTGCCTTTTTTGCTATCAATTTTCTGACATTCAATTTTGTAGACATTTTATGGTAATTTTTTTTATTCTTTCTTGTTTTTGGATATTTTACACATTTTCTTGCCTGCCTTTTCTTAAATAATTTTTCTGACTTTTTTTGGTCAATGTTGTGGACATTTTATAGTAATTTTTGGGATTTCTTCTTTTTTTGACATTGTACTGTTACTTTTTAAACGTTTTCTTTTTTGCATTTTTTTTTTTAAATAAATGTTTGGACTGCTGTGATTTGCTGGCAACCAGTCCAGGGTGTACTCCGCCTACTGCCCAAAGCCAGCTGAGATAGGCTCCAGCACCCCCCGCGACCCTTGTGAGGAATAAGCGGTCAAGAAAATGGATGGATGGATGGATGGATGGATGGATGTTTAGTCTGTTTGGGCAATTTCATGGACATTTTATGGTAATTTTCTGCTTTTCCTCTTTCCTTTTGGACATTTTTAGGTAATTCTAAAAACTTTTTCATCTACTTTTTCGTCTCATTTTTTTCTGACAACTTAAAAATTTGGACTATGACATTTTTGAATATTTAATTATTGACTTTTTTTTATCTACATAATTATTTCATTTAAAGAATATTTTATCTAAAAAATAAAGATAAATATGTGTGTTTTATTTTGAGAGATCCACAAGGAGCCACAGGAGAGGGACCAAAGAGCCAAATGTGTCTGCAGAGCCGCAGGTTGCAGACAACAGGATGGGCCACAGATTTCAAACCCCTCACAAGGTCATCTAAAACAAAAGGTCAAAAGGTGACTAAAATATGCACCTATCTCCTAAATGACCCAGAAGCTCCCGAGATGAAAGGATTCAAAGAATGATGAACCCATTTTTGATGAAAATATTAAAATTCAGCAGGCCATAGCTCCCAAAACCCCTGCCCCAATTGACCTCAAATTTGAAATTGAGTCTTGTACCATCTTATTAACAAGTACACCAAGTTTCATTAAAATCTGTTTGGCTAAAATTTTGCGGTTTTTTTTTTGGTTACTTGGTATGTAAACACCACTTGAGTGTTAATTGATGGGCTGTTTAATTAAAACACCCTAAAAGAGTGAAAACATTTTCAATTTAACTGAAGTTACTACTCTGGTAACTATCTTATTCAGCCAAAATATTTCCTGGATTGTGTGTATTTTTATTTAATTGCTAAGATTTCTTCTTGCATAGTAGTACATCACAAAACAACATTTCTGCCATTGTGATTTATCTGTGAAAGGACAGACAAACTGGTGCAATGGAACACACCCATTTAATGATCGGCTAAACGTATCCAAGTTGTCTAAGCATGCTTCATCATAAAGAACCACAACAGGCTGTTTGTTCTGAGCTTGAGTGTATCATTCTTTCACATCAAACACAAATATTTAGGTACATACAGTAAATCCATGCAGAGTGTAGTAGAAAGGATTTTGGAAAGCGACAGCAAATGAAAGCAAATCAGGGATGAATAATATTGGAACAATAACGCATGTCAGTGGGGAAAGTGCTGTCAGTCAAGCCATAGCAGTAGGTGGCGTGTTCAACTTCGCAAACGCAAGTAAAAACACACCGCCTACAGGATCAGCCACAGATTTCACCCCCCTCACAAGTTCTCATGTCCATTTCAAAGAAACTTCCAGATGGACTTACATGGCTGTTGAGCAGGCTGCTTTTGTGACTTGCAATTCCGTCAGACTTTTGAAGGTTTTCAATCGCCATTTCAAGCTAAAGAAAGAAGGAGCATGCAAAAAAAAAAAAGAAAGTTGGACACAAGAGGGGGAGGAGGCAAAAGAGAAAGATAAAAAAAAGTCAGAAATAAGCAGGAGTACATTAAAACAGGGAAATAAGACTGTTAGCAAGCAGCCAGAGATCTGCATTTCCATTCAAATCAGTCAGTGTTGCCGCCAAAACCATTATTGCCAAACAAAAGCATGCAAATCAAGGGACCTAAGAGTTTAGTTGGCTCTGGCTGCCAGTCAGAAACTCTAATGTATGCAAATAAGACCCACAAACAGGGGCACAGGTCACATTGAGCCCAGAGACAATAGGTCAGCAGTGCCACCCCCAAGTACCACACAACTTACCAAACAATGCCTTTGGAACCCCCAAACACACTGACATACTGTATGGAACTATTTACAGAGTGCATGAAGTGATTTTATCTTGGATTGGTAAAGTGATAGCGACATTCATTTGAGCTGGAGGAAGAAATCAAGTCCCGAAGAAAAGACGCGTAACTGCAGCCAACTGGAGACAGAAGAAAGAAAAAAAAAAAAGAAAAAAAAAAAAAAGAGGAGGCATCGTTCCAAGCCCTAAGAATGCTCCCGAGGGCTCCTGGCCAAATGGTAATGAGCCCCAGGGGTTGCTTTGTTTCGCAGGGCGCTCAAGTGCCTGTGAAAACCTCTGAAACAAGGCATGGCTGAATTATTCAAGCCAGTGTCCCGATTTTACAGGCTGTGCGGGACGGCCCAACTCGAGCTGCTGTAACATTGGGGGACTTTCTCGAGTTAATGTATATTGCTCAATCTAGCTGTCCAAATCTAATAGAGGTAAGAATAAATGAATAAATAAACAATAATAAATAAAAATAAAAATAAATAAAATAAAAAAGAAATAATAAATGTGTCATATTACATGCTCACATTTTCATGTTATTATCGCACTGGTACGGACAGAGTGGTGCAGGAAAGCTGATGACACGTTGCTCACCATGGCTGAAGAGGAACGAGAGGAGTGCGATATATGGTTGCGGCTTCCTTCCATGTTTCCTCCGTGGATCAAATAGGTGCTGCCGCTGGAGATGATATGGCTGCTGCTGACGTCCATGGCGATGCCCACCATGCTATGAGGTGGCACCCCACCACTGGCGGAGGAGACCACCGTGGCGACGTGGGCTCCGCCGGCCTGCGAGTCAAAGTACGACCCCCCGCTGCTCTGTCCGTACAACTGAGCCTCCGGGTTGTAGTAGGCCGTGCGACTGGGAGGAATCACTGTGGTTAGCATGCAGCAAGGACATCCATCCGCTCACAATGAAAATTGTAAAACCCGATACTCTTTCTAGTGGAGATTATCAAGTTAACATGAGAATGAATGTTTATACTCAATACAGTGCCATCATGTATGCTTGCTAGCATTTACGGTACTTTGTTTGATGTGTAACAGCACTGACTGTAAATGTGAAGTGATGCAATAATACTTACATTGTTCCATTTGTATAAACAGCCTCTCCACCTTCCCCCACATAGTGCACCTGGGATGGATAGACATGTTGTGACTGCTGCACCTACAAACAATGAACACAAAATCAAAGCAGAGCAATTTTACACCGGATTTTTTTTTTTTACAAACTATAGTGGAAAGTGTCAAGCACCCGCTGTGTGCTTTTAGCCAATTATAAACATATTCAGTGAGAAAGTCTATCCATTTTTTGTTATTGAATTTATAGTCTGTCACCAAAAGAAAGCTTGTTTGGGTTCTTGCATGAAATTACGGAAGCTTGGAACTGTTGATGTGGAGTAAACATTTTTGATTGGCAAATACGTTTGAAAAAGTATTTAAATACGTAGCCTACAAACATTTTTGCAAGTACATTTGAACATATTTGTAGGCTAATCGCGAAAAATTACTTTTTTTTTTCCATAGATACCCACCCCGTGGCATTATGGGAAAAAATATTTTAAGAAAATCATGCACTGCAGACATAATAATAAATCAGAAAATATCTGAATAAAAAATACTTAACTGAATTTTCTAACATATTGGTAATGTAGGACAAATGCGGGTGGCGGGGGGGGATACAGTATTATGGGGAAAAGTGCTATTTGCCAGTCAAAATAATAATAATTTCACATTGGCAGTTCCACGCTTCTGTATGAAAGTGTCAATAAAAAAATAAAAATAAAAAAAACAACTTTAAAATTGAAAAGTAAATGAAGTGGTTATTATTTAAACTTCAAAGCAGCTCTCCAATTGGTGTCCAAACAATGACGTTCATTCCCAAAAGAAAAAGAAGGCTGTTTGTTGCCTCATAGACAGAAGACGTGACAGTGAAGCTAGTAAGTCGGCGTCCATGCAAGTACGTAGCTCTGGTGGGAAATATTTAGGCACTCGGGTGTGAAAAGCTAATAACAAAAGTTAGAAAACTCAGTTACAGTTGTAATTGACACAACGTGAGCAAATATGTGCAGCTAAGCCCGATGTCATCTCTCTTAGTGTAGGTAATGTGGACAAAAATGACAGCAATAGAATTGTGCAGCCAGCATGCCAAGACCCTCGTAATAACACAACTATCCCAACAGATTCCCAAGAACCAATGCATGGTGCAAAGACACGGGCAGTGGGCCAGGCTCAGCCAGAGAAAGACACTTGTGAGCAAAGAAAGCTAGAGTAAGCATTCAGCTTTCAATCAGCAGCTTTCAGCTAATGATTGACTGCAAGGCCATTATCAGAACAATATATGTGCTCAATGTCGTCCTCACAGTCTAACTTGTTTAACCTGAATGCAAATTCTGACCTCAATTTGATATAAATAATAATACTTTGTCAACAAATGATGCATATATATTTGTGGCCTTGCAAGAAAATAAGGCTCGCTATCAGAAGCTTAAGTGTGGATATGTCTACGTTCACAGCACTGTATATGTATGTACAGCACTGTGTACCTGTGGAGGCACCTGTTGAGCCCTGGTTACTGAAAGCTGCTGTACTTGTCCTCCCTTCTGAACTGAGCCTGTGGTTTGTACCAGCGCTCTCTGTGTAGATACAAGACATATCTCCATTACAAAAGTATGCATGTTGCATTATGACACACACAGCCATATTGTCGCCAACAGATTCCATTTCTTAAAACTTGGAAACACTATGGAAAAAAAACAAAACATTCCTATTTATGGAGGGGCGTTTTTAGATCATTTACAACAACAAAAAGCACTATAGTCTGGCTTCCAACATGTCGTACTGTATTCTGCAAAAAATAAACAGGTCCAGCCAGCCGGCTTGTGCTACGAGCATCCTACCTGTTGGGAGGCTGGGACAGGCTGTACCACGGGGGCCTGGGCTGATGACGACGTCCGCAGCGCCGCCACGCTGGGCGAAGTGTCGGAGCTGCCCTCGGAGCTCTGCATGCTGCTTTTGTAGGGAGGCCAGGATCAAGCAAGGGAAGAGAAAAGGGATTTGGAGAAACAAGAATTCATGAAAGATTCAATTTTCAACTGTAAACATGTGACTAGTCACTCCAGCCATTGCTTTCCAGGCTTTCTGGCAAGCACTAGCCGTGTTTCCCCTGATAGGGGCACTCCAAAAACAGTTTGCTCAAGAGTAATCCAATTTGGGTCAAAAATGAAACAGTCCAACTACTTGGGTCTGTTTCTTGGGTCATTTTGACCCAATTCTGTTTCTTTTTTTATGCACAAAACACCAATCTATGTGCTACAAGTACAAAGCTAAGAGCTTTTTTCTTCTTTGGGGAGGAAAAAACACAACATCGAACTTGAAGCTCTTTTGCTGTTCGTAGTTGGACGCACTCCACTTTAAAATGGTTCCAGCCAGAATTCTGGGAAAAGTGCACTTGTTCACCCCTGCCTATAAATATTCACATTAATTTTAGTTTAGCAATTAGGATGGCTTCTCTGTCTTCTGTTTGTCTCGTCATCACTTTGTGAAAACGATACTTGTTAGGAGTGTAGCTTATTCACTGCCAAGGAGGGGATGATTATTGAATTAGAAGCGACTTCGTAACGCATTTAGCCAGGCAAAGCTCATTGCTTGCTAGCTGGAGTGCCATAAGTAGCACTGTGTTTGCCATTTCGATAGTATCCGAACAACGGAAATCAACAAGGATAGATGACTGTTCATCATGGATGTGATGTGGTTGTTTTTTTCTTCTTCTTTTTTTTTTTTAACAAGATTGTGTTGATTTTATTGTATTTATTGATGAAATGTGGACGGGTGGTCCAACATCTTAAAAATTGTTGCTACTCACAGTATTGCTATTCTATTCCTTGCATTTTGATGAGGCACAAAATGCTCATTTTGACACACCAACTGCGATGCAAAACCACTTATTTCGAGCATTTTTAGAATAAAACTTTCCCAACTCTTGTTCTTGCACTGTTGTATTTTTAATTCAAAATATAAATAAAGTTGCCTTGCTTCTTTTCTTCGTTGGTGAATGACAATGATTGATAAACATTCGCCAAAATGCTTGGAACACCTTTGTTGATGCTCAGTAAACAACACCCTCTATACAGAAAACAAACAAGTTATTTAAATAGAAATATTGGTCCATCAGTCCATCTTGTGATCGTATCTGTTATTTTATTTATTTTAAGCCGCTCGTCAGTCCCATAAATCCTGATCGTGCATCAGTGAAGCCTATTGACAGGTATCTTCATCCACTCTACACAACCCACGTACAAACACTTGGCTTTAACAAAAACGTCTTGAGGGGAGTTTGCGTTTCACCACTTTTGGCTGATATAATGAGGCTAACCTTTAGCCTTAATCACTAGCAAACGAAGCAGCCCAACTATTATAGAATGTTTTTTTGTTTTTTGTTTTTTTTAATCTGCAGACAGTACACACTCAGGCAGGTATTTTACAGTAAAAATTAAAGTTCCTTGAGGGAAGTTAAAAAAAAAAAAAAAAAAAGACTTGGCTGCTGACCAAACCAAGAGGAGCCACTCAACTTTCTTTTGTATAATAATGTGCACTGCATAGAAAAAGTAAAGACAGAAAACACAGTGACACAAATGCCCACTGAAAAAAAAAAAAAGGAAAAGTGAGAAAAAATGTGAGCAAAGGGGGCTATGAGATGATCCAAATGACAAATGGAAGTGGGAAAAAAAACAACAACTTTCCCTCACAAAAAGTATAATGAAAGGGATGAAAATGACAACGGATCTGCAGGGCCAAAGAGGGTCCTGATGATATCCAGTGCTTGTTTGGAACAGAAATACTCTCAAAGGGCCCAAATAATCCAGCTGATGTGAGGAAATTCCTCAATGCTTTGCAAACGTATTTTTGGTTGCCATGGTGAAGACTCCATGGCAACCACCCCCCACTCAAACCTCTCCTCCCTCCCCGTTCACCCCTACCCCCACCAACCAACCTCCGCCTTTCTTGCACAAGAACTTTGGAGTGTGACTGCAAAGAGCTGAGTGGGGGAGGAAGGCAATGAAGATGCTCTGGGGTGGGATGCTTTCATTTAATGAGCAGTATCAAAGACAGTAAGATCGGTTGGAGAATGTGTTTTGTGTAGGTCAGGGATGGGCAACTTAAATGCTGGAGGGGGCCACAATTTCTCATCAGTGAAATTCGGGGGCCACATAGGACCACACACTTCCAAACCAGATGTATGACCAGAAAAAAAGCTATTTTAAGTATGGGCAACATACATGCTATTAATATATTTCATTTTTGATAATAGTGTTGATCTTATTATTAATCTTTGAAAAAAATTGAGTTTATTAATAAAGCTTTACAACTTTCTTCTTCTACTCTTTGTTTAATGTGTGTATTCCATGCATGCATGGGAACACACTACTCCAAGAGGCCAAGATGAGCACAGCAGGAAAAGCAGTTATATATTTTTCTGGCCATTATTTTATTATTAGTATTATTATTATTATGACAGTATTATTATTATTATTATTATTATTAGCATTATTTATTTACTTTGTTACTAATTTATTTGGTTATTATTTCAAGCTCAGCCCTACACTGTAATTAGCAGAGCAGTGTATGGGACATGCCAAAATCACATATATACAATGAAAAAAAAAGAAAGTGAAATGGTATGTGTGAAATATGGAAAAAATAAATAAATAAATAATTCAAAAAACAAAAAAAAACAAAAAAAAACAAAAAAAAACAAAAAGAGTATTGTCTGCTCTCTTAAATTGGGGGAGGGGGTTATTATTAATGACACTGTAGTGTAGAAGCTATAATAATCAACAAGGTGGCCCTAAAAACAAAGTGACCATGCCAGTGATAATCCACAGAATCGGAGCAGAGCACTTTGCAATAGTGAGGAGTCAGCAGAGGGGAAGTATGTTGTCTTCAAGATCGAAAACAATACATAATGTGGGTGTGCCACCACTGGCTTTTCCGCAAGAACAAGCCATGACTAATAGACTGAAAGAGTATGTTGAAATATCAGTGTGTGCATGTGTGCGCATGTGTGTTAATTTTCAAACAACACAGTTTGTCCAACTCGTCAATTTGCAATTTTACACTAATTTTTTTACTCAACAGTACTGCACTTCTTGTTTAGAATCATAAAGAATTTAATTTTCCAAAAGAATGTAAATCAGGTTCTAAATTATACTTGCAACAAATATCCCGCTATAGATCTTCAAAACTGATTTTAAATTACAGTAAAATCACTAAAGCCTGAAAAGCAGATTGGCTTATTTCATGCATTTAAAAAGTGCATGCTCATTAAAGTGCCAGATTTAATAAGTACAGTACAGTACTGTATAATGAATGAAGTGTTGCATTTAAAAAAAGGAAAATCAAATCACAGGGGAGGGTGTCACAGGTGAAAAGTCATGCAAACTTCCCCCCTAGTATCTCCTGCATGCTGGAGATGGAGAACATGACTGCAAAATGCTCCTGTGGATGGCCTGCCTGCTGTTTGGGGCGAGGCCTCAACGCCTCCAGACCAACACATTTCATTCTCTTCCACACCAGCAGCTTTTCATGACAGGTTTGTGAGACGTGTTCATGCCAATGCTAGATGACAAATTAAAACAAAACAATTGCCTTTTGAGAGTTTTAAAAACTGCTTTTAAAAAAGAAGTATTTTGTAAGGATTACAAAAGGTCGCCAATTCTGCAGCCTCTAATGCAGGCAGGATTAAAACATGTGCCTCTGACAGTTCAAACTTGAACAGGACTCAATCAGAGAAAAACACATACAGATGTTCAATTAAATGAAGGCGCTCACAGTCTTGGCTCGTGTTTGCACTGGCTCACATTGTTTGCAGAGCAACAACCGTTGCCAGGGGCAACAACGTCCACTCCCGTTTCCAGGAGCCTGTTGCTATGCAACCAACAGAATACTTCCCAAACCAAACAATGCCATCCCCCCACCTGATCCGTCTATCTCACACTAAGTAGAAACTTACAACAATAAACACTATGTAAGCTATTAATTTCAGACACAGGGAGACACGGAGCTATTCCTGTGGTGCTATTATTAAAAAATGTGTAGACTTGGTGCTGCTTTAGACTTGATTGAAGAGGACAGGATGAGGAGCGCTCTGTGGTGGTCGGAGGCAGGAAGGAGGAATGTTTAAGTAATCAAGTGTAAAACAGCCTATTCTTCGAGGTTGTTTTACATTCGTGCCAACTGAAAACTAACTGAAGCCAAGTCAGATCTCTCCAAAGTGACTTGCACCAAGACAGAATAGTCAAACCGTTTGAGAAGTTTGTTGTTTTTGTTTAAACAGGAACAGACACTTGTTGAATTTGAATACAGACATCAATGGGGGGACATAAAGAGACAGACACGTTTAGTACAAGCACAATGCACATGAGCAACAGGTTGCTGCTGAGGATATTCTATATTTGGGAATTCCATGTGTTCAATCACTAACTTTCTATGTCAAGCAGATTACAGCTGGGCCTTGCAAGTGAACACTTTGATTTCATGAAATGACACGTGCACACGCTGACACAAAAGCCTGCATTAAGATGATGGAGATTTGCACAAAAGAGGCTGGTCTTCAAGCCGTCTCATTAATTTGTGGCTAATCAAATCACAGTGGCTCGAAGGGATGCAGATGGCAGGGGAGAGTCAGTCTGATCTAAACCCCCCACCCCCCAATCTTCTACTCTCACCTCCCCACCTCAGGTCATCAGCAACCTGTCCACTCCATCACCATGCACACTGCAGGCCTGACAGTCACAGCCAGATCAAACCGTTGCTATGGAAACGGTGCGTTTGCCCAAACTCTACGCGAGCAACTTCCTCCCCCAACGCTGTACCGCTTCTAACCCTTTCCAGATTTCTATAACTACCCTGTCAAGCCACTACACCCCGCCCACCTCCTTCTCACTACTACGCATGTTGGGATGAAGCCTGAAGAGGGGCACACCTGAAAGTGGGCTGAAAAAAAAAAGTGCAATCACTTGTTTTTAACTCACACTAATATTTTTGATGACATACTTGCTAACTTACTTATGAATGATAATTCAATAGAAAATGTAATTGTGTCAAGCAAATTGAATCCAAGATTAAATTGACAGAACATTACCACCACATGTTGCTGCTCACCAGATGTTCCAGATGGCCAAAAAGCACAAAATGATAAAAAAGTCAACATACTGTCCATTTCAATCATCACATCTCACAAATACATTTTTAATCCATTCTCAGTCAGAAACCAACACTTGATAAATTGCCTGTCCCTTACAAGTTGTAGTTTTTGCGGGCCCCTACCAGTCACGGCAGATTCAGACCAAGCCGGCCTGCGAATTACAAAAAAAACACTTATAATTGTCGGCCATTGAAATGCTCTTTGGGGTAATAATTAAAATATACTTATACACTGACCAAAACCCAGAAAACAGGTTTGCCGTGATCGGTCATTGCCAGGTAATTTAAGCAATGTGATGAATGAGTACGTTCAAAACCTGAATATTGGCAATATTCCGGCTTATAAAGGCCATGTTAATGTGCAAAAACACAAATAACATCCCTGGGATACTCCTTTTGTAACTGGAATATTTGTTCCCGACTGAACAGGGCATTTGTTTGCTGCCGGCGCATGTCTGTTCGCAAGGAATCTTGGCTTTTGGAGTCCAGGAATTACTTGTATGTGCAGTGCCGTCCCACTCGCAACTTCAATACATTGATTTCTCCGCGCGTTTTCAGGTTATTTTCCGTCTCTATGGTGAAAATGTCACAGTGTGTAACTGTACACACATACGTACAGTGCATGTACATAAAGTCTGTGCTTCTGGCGTGCCACCCACCCGAAATACTCAAGCAGAGGCAAACAAACATGCCAACGCAGCATAGAAGAGCAGTTTTGACGCGAGGAAGAAACTGTCTACTTTATTTAGCGTGGTGAGTGTCAAATTTAGTGCCTTTTATTGACCGTAGACAGAGTGTTAAAAGAGGAAATTACGTCTATTTGCGTAATGCCGTCCAATTGAGCACAGATGTAACTCTGTCAGCTCACGCATGTAAACAAGTTATCCCAAATGATCTGAAAACAAATTTTGACCCAAAGCCAAATATTGACTACATGCAAACGTAGTCATTGTCATCTTCAGTCAACAGCAAGTGTCAAAATGGCCGCCCCCTGAGATGAGTAAAAACAGGTCGATTTTGAAGCTTATTTTATATTCCATAAATGCAATATTATTCAGAATCAGAATGTTGTTTAGACTAGCAGTGGCGCACAGAACGCAGTAAATTCTGTAGAATAAATTTTACAGTCTCTTTGGTCCCACTACTAAAAGAGTAAAATTCACACTATTTACTCAAAGCATTTTTAGTGTACGAGGATTTTCCTATCCCATAAAACATCCATCCATCCATCCATTTTCTTAATCGCATCTTCCTTACAAGGGTCGCGGGGGTGCTGGAGCCTATCCCAGCTGGCTTCGGGAAGTAGGCGGAGTACACCCTGAACTGGTTGCCAGCCAATCGCAGGGCACACAGAGACGAACAACCACTCACACTCACAAGCACACCTAGGGACAATTCGGAGCGCCCAATTAACCTGCCAAGCATGTCTTTGGAATGTGGGAGGAGACCGGAGTACCCGGAGAAGACCCACGCAGGCACGGGGAGAACATGCAAACTCCATCCAGGAAGGCTGCAGCCTGGACTTGATCTTGCATCCTCAGTACTGGGAGGCGGACGTGTTAACCAGTCAGCCACTGTGCCTCCCTACCATGAAACAACCTATTAAAAATTCTTCACTCAGAAATTCTAAGTAAAATTTGCAAGGAGAGTTTTTGACTTCAGGTTGGAAGTTACTGTATACTCCCTGAACCATGCAGCTCCTTACTGTGTGCTAGTATATCGCTTGTGTCAACTGGAATCTTTGTACATGCAAGACCAATTTGGATATTAGCAAACAGAAGGAGTGGCATAGCTCAGGTGGTAGAGTGGCAGTCTACCGAGTTGAAGGTCGTGAGTTTGTTCCACAATGCCTGTGTAACTTTAAAATAAATAAATGAAAAAACAAAAAACAAAACGTAAACTGTTTTTTGTCATGGGAGAGGCAACTTCTCTCATACACAGTAAAATACTTTGACTAAAATTTTACAGAATTTACTGTTATTGTAAAGAAAATGTTTGACTTGACTTCCCCTTTAACTGACAAGTGATGTTCCCACATAGCAAGAAACGGTCTCAAATTATTCTCAAATAAATCTCCCCAATGAAAGAAGTAAGGTGGAAGAAGCAGAATTTGAAAAATATAGACTACTTGTTGGCAAGAGTGCTCACGCTTTGGATGACTTTGTTGCAAGTTTTCAAGCCGAATAAACATCTTCCAACAAAGCAGAAAGTCCATTGAAGAAAGGTAAAGTGAGGAGAGAATGGGGGGCTCCAGTTATCCCTGCCAGAAGGAGGGGGAGGGAATGGTCATTGTAATGCAAATGTCACAGCCTCGTCCGCTGTTTGTGGCAGGAAATTTAATTAGCAGTTGTGCAGCCACGATACAAACAGGTGGAATGTAAAGAATGCCCGGGATGACACAAACACGCACACGCAGATAGGACAGACTAAAAAACATTTCATTTTACAACCAGTTTCAACTTGTTACCACAGTGTATGTACCAATCAGTGTCAACGTTTGGCAAATGACAAGATGTGTTGCTTTGTATCCTAGCAACGGAAGCCCACAATGATTTGCAAAATCACTCCAATCCTGTAAACTCTAGTCTAGTTCCACTGAATCTTAAGGGACTGTCACATTAATTAAAACTCTTTCCTATGGTGAAACTGCCACAATAACATGTCCAAACTGTACGCTTAATTTCCACTTAATAAGCCCCGCAAGGCAGAAGATTCTCTGCTCTGTGATTTATGGACATGCTTTTCGCTTCAGTTATGGCAAAATCCATTAAACAAAACTCATACGAAACAGCAAAGGGTGCAAAAACAGTTCAGACGTCAAATTAGGAAGTGCAACGTTGTATTATTACGAACGAGCGCACACAGCAATGACACTGCGACACTGACTCTATATCTGTAAGCTGGAGAGCGGAGCGAGCGCTTCTCCCTGGGGCTGCGGCGGGCCTCATCAAGATCAGCTAAATACAGCATCAGCAAACACACACGCAGATCATGTGACCAAAAGCTGTGACAGGTCACCCGCTGACCGAGAGACCACTGCAGCTGTCCTCCTGAGAGCAACACTTTACGACACACGCGGGTCCGAGCAGCATGGGAATAATAGGCCCCAATAAGGTGCATTCATGACTTTAAATGATTTTTAACATTTTGAAAAGAAAATCTGCTTTAAAAAATGAACAACCTTGTGCAATATGTTTATCACAAGCATAGGCAGTACCAAGACATACATCAACGACACTTAATTTAATTATCACAATGAGGCGCTTTTTCTTTGTGGCCTGCCTCTGCAAGCAAGAAGTATGCACTCTAACCACACAGCGAGATGAAAATAACCTGATTAAACCACTGCCATTGAAAAGAATAACATTTTGCGTTCCTCTTTCTTTCCATGACTTGGGTGTATTTGTGTGTCAAGTTGCCATGTAAACATAACATTGTCACTCTCACATCGGGGGTTGGAGTAGCTGACTTTCTTTGCAGGCAGCTTTTTTGGAAGGGTTGTTCAACGTATGAAATACTGGAAAGAGTTTCTGACAGCTCAGTAAATTCTAGGGATGTAATGATATCCAAATGTCACAATACGATATTATCACGAGATTAACTTTATAATATGATAATTATCACGATATTGTGGTGATGTTGGCAAATGGTAATTATCAACCTCTGAATTTTCTGCTATATCCATGCCACTATGCTAGTATGATGGCCGCCCCGCCATCCTAGGATGTTTGCATCCTTGAATTTTGAGAGCAGAAAGTCTTTGAATCCTTGAAACATCAACTTTAAAGGTGAGTACAGAAGAAAGTTGCGTATTTTATTAAAATAAGTCGTTTTTTCACACATTGGGAAGGATTTGTGCCTTTGCGTAGGGTTATCTCACCTGTGGGTATGTATTCTCACAGCATTTGTGTGTGGCAATTCGTTATTTAAAGGAAAAACACTACCGAAATCGATGCTAACTTCCTATTAGCATTTGAATGGGATCCTCCCTCCACTTTTAGCATTAGCGCTAGGCTAGTGATGTTTTAAAAACAAAGCATGTTTTGTATTTAAATATACAGTGGATGTCACTCTTATTGTCGTGTTTATTTTTACACAACTCCAACTGGGTTGTCATTAAACAGCTTAAAGGACACTTAGGGAACAACAGAATAACCACAACAACATACGCTACACACTTGCTAGTTCCTAATGTAAACAAAGCAAAATGGTACATTCAGGGTACTTTAACAGCATCATTCTTCGATAACGTTTTAAGGGAAAAATATTGGCTGATTGTTTTGGCCGATGTTTGAAGGCCAATAATCGGCCAATTATAATCGGCAGCCGATTAATTGGTCGGGCCCTACTTTAAATATCGCAGCATGGCGACGACAATATTGTGGCAATTTTAATATCGCAATATCACAATATTGCAGTTATTGTGACAGCCCTACTAAGTTCATGAGCATTTTCAAACAGAATCCAGTGGAACTTCAAAAGTCAAACAATTTGAAGTTCAGTCAAAACTTTCTAGGGGGAAAAAAAGGTGAGAATTTTTTTGGATTGTAAATCAAAACCACCTGGGGTCAGGGAACAAGGCAGATCAGAGTAAATTTTATTCTTAACAGAGTCTATTTGGTCCAACTCTCAACAGAGTAAATTTTACAATTGGAAGAGAGTTTAAAAAAAATAAAAAAAAAATAAAATAAAAAATAAAATAAATTAATAAAAAAAAAAAAAAAAAGGAAAGTCACTGAAGGGTTGAGGAACAAACCCACAACTCCAGGTTGGGAGACTGCCAATCTTCTCCTTGAGCCATGAAACTGTGTGTTAGTATATCTCTCGTCAGCTAGAATCTATGTAACTCCAAGAGTTTTTTGGTCTCCTTTTGGATATAAGCAAAGAGTAGGAGTGGCATAGCTCAGGTGGTAGAATGCCAGTCTCCCAAGCTGAAGGTCTTGAGTTCGTTCCTCAACGCATGTGTAACTTTTTTATTTTTTTTTATTATTTTTTTAAATAAAACCTGTCCTTGCAAAATGTACATAGAATTTCTGAGGGAAATTTTTTGAATAGTTTTTATTATTTATTATTTATTTTATTATTTATTAAATTTATTCTGAATATTTTAGTCTCTTCCAATTGTAAAATGTACTCTCAGAATTTACTGTGTAGTTATTATTGTATACTGTCCATTAATATGAAATACATCTTAACAAAGCATATGGCATAAATGAAAGTCATTGGGTACATCAGTACTGATTACACAACTAAAAGTTTGACTCAAGTGATTATTCTGAGCGGGGCTTAATTAGATACACTTTCATGCTGCAAAGATTCTTCTTGATGCTTCAGTGGTAAGCAGCATTACAAATGACCGAGCACCTGACAGCTGTCTCTGAAAAGATCCTTCATTAGAATCACTGTCCCCCTGGAGACAAACAGAACAGAGTCCGGGGGGAATTCAGGTATGGAAAATGCAGCCACATTGTAAAACAATTTTATTTAAAATCATTTTAAAAAAATGTAGATTTCAACACACTTTAAAAGGACTTTTTGAATACTTGATTATAGTTTGTTCCCATTTGGCCACAGAAAAGATATTACAATAATTAGCTCTGTGAGTTGCATTTAAGTAAATTAAATGTGTCCATACTTGTATCTTCACTTTATAGCCACAAAATGTTATATCTAATGTAATGACATCAGTTGTTTGGTGAAAGCGCAATACTATAAGTCCATACCCCTTGTGTCTTACAAATACTCACTTATATGCAATATAGTTTTCCACCGTTAGACCGTGGTTCATCACTCGCGCCCCAAATATATCACATATATTTAAGCAATCTTTTTTTTTTTTTTTATGGGTTTTTATTTAGAGTTGCATTCCGTGTAGTAACACATTGTGCCGTAACAGCACTGAGCTCACTAGCATGTCTTTCCATTTTATATGTTTGTCTATACAGAGAGTCCTCGAATTAAGGCGCACTCGACCTAAGGCATTTTGACTTTACAATGATTACGCCCGGTCTGCCATTTTGGTTCCGTCCGCCATTTTGGCTCCTCGTCCGCCATACAGCCCGCAGTGTTTTCCCCTCGTCAGCTATTTAGCCCTTAGCTAGTGCTAGCGCTTGTGCACTTATAGGAGTATCTTTGGCTTTTTCACCCTCTTTTTTTTTTTCCACATCAGTCTCTCCATCATTCTTTTCCATCCACCTCTAAGCAGTAATGGTAAGTACAGCATCTTATTGTTTTTATTTTAATGTATTTTAGATTTTTTTATGCAAATTATTTTGATGTAAATATTGACTTTACAGGGGAAATTCGACTTCAGTCGAAATTCAGGTTACATCGCTAGCGTAGGAACGTAACTCCGACGTAACTCGAGGACTCCCAGTAGTCTGAGTTTTGACAATTCCGAGATGACATCACAAGTCAAAATGGCGGTCAATTCGGTGAAAGAAAGCTCTCCGCTCATTGAAAAGCATTAGACTTTGGATCGTTGTAATTTGATTTGTGAGGATTATTTTCATTTTAAAATGTGATGAGATACTATAAAATCTGTGTGGTTGGTATGACAGTCACAGGCAAAAGCAATACAGAACACAGAAAGAAAAGCACCCAGCAGTGGAAAGGAACCCCATAGCGCCACCTAGCTTAAACTTATTAACTTATTGGACGCCTTTCATGCAAAAACGGAATCAGGCCAGGGTAGCGTGATTGAGCCTCTTCATTCAGCATTCGAGGTGATCTTACTCGCGGAGCAAAAGTTGACAGGAGCTGTCGTCGAACTGCGGAAGTTGAATTCAGGTGTTATAAGGCCACGAGCTGACAGCAACAACAAGTTTGTGCCTACTCGAGCCCCTGCTCGCACTAACTTTGCTAAGTCTGACGCGGCTGCCACCTGCTTGCACTCCACAGCACAAGTTCGACGACCGAGACATGGCTGCCGCTTACAAACAAAACGACGTGTACTCGAAAACGACAAACGAGGCTATCCACATTAGCAGCAAGCTAAAAGCGAGGAGGGTTACGTTAGCCCGACGCTTCTTGCTGCCCCGCACAAAACCAAGCGAGGGAGAGCGCCTTCGCGTCTCCACACAACATAGCAACAAGTGGGAAAGTGATTGAAAAGCAGCCCAAGTTGGAACAACACTGACGCGCCGCACAGCCACGCAAACAGCAGAGGCAGAATAGACATTTGCAAGACATTCATGGGGGTTTTGAGGCATACGACGGGAGGTTAACGACAACACGGAAACAGCGTCTCAACTTCGGTTGTGGTGGGAAAAATAACGCACGGCCGCCATGTCATCACGCCGTTAAAAAATAAATAAATACAATAAAAGCACTTTTAAAGAATAGTCACCTTAATTTTGCGAAAAGTTGTGCCTGTGTCTTTCGTGTCACCCTCGCCCTCTCGTTTGGTGACCTCCAGATGCTGCTGCTGCTGCGGCTGCTGTTGCTGAGTGTTGCGCCCGTTGGCAAGAAACTGTCTCCACGGCTACAGTCACTATGGCGCGACGGGGTCTCGAGGCAACTGTTGCTACCCAAGAGTGACGACGTCACAGTCCACACTGTGCGGGAGGGCGGGCCAAAGTGGCAAATCCCACCCACGGACCATTAAACTGTCAACTTGACCCTCACCACCGGGGGGCAGTCTTGACAAGCCAAGTGGTCGAAGACGGCTTCTCGTTGGTTCATCATGCACACTCACTAGCATAAACGTCAATTATACAATATTTTTACAATTTTTTACAGTATGTCACTATAAAAATAAGAACAAATGTCTCCAGTATCAATATATGTATTTTGTTTTGATTTAATTCATAAACCTTTTGATGCATTCAATTCCAAACCAACGCTTCTCCACTTGGTGGTTGACTTAAAACTCACTTTATCCCTTGCCTTAATAATAATAATAATAATAATAATAATAATAATAATAATAATAATAATAATAATAATAATAATAATAATCATCATCATAATAATAATAATAATAATAATAATAATAATAATAAATGGTTTGCGCTACCTCGACTAAAATTACACCTCGACTAAATTTGCATTTCAGAATTATTATTATTATTATTATTATTATTATTATTTTAAAGATCAATATATATCTATTTTGATTTTTTGTTTTTTTAGATTAGATTTTGTACATTTTTTAAAAAGCATCCTGAATGCTGCTTTTTTTGTTTGTTTGTTTTGTTTTAACAATATGTTTCTTGTTGGTTGTATAAATAGTGTTAATAGTATGAATATTGCTGATGTGACAATTTAATTCCCCTTTGGGGAGTGGGGGGGCTCTTTATCGACAGCGCACCCACCTCATGGTTCCTGCATTTCCGATTTTCAACACACAGTGGCAGCAAACATCTAGTTATTTTGATAGCATAACTGTCCGACTTTGGGATTTTTTTTCCCCAGACAGAAAAGAGGGAAATAAGAGAAAGTGAAAATCGTTTATGACTAAAACCTTTTCAAGATATTCAAAAATAGTCATCTGCAATAGTCATATGCTGCTAAATTTTTGGCAAAGAATCTTACCATACATATAAAGCCAGGTAGGCCTACAGTAGGCAAGATGTATGTGAAGATTTAAACACAAAACCCAAATGTTCTATGCACTTGGTTTTAAAGTATGCTCAATTAGCACAGAGACACGCGTCAACTTGGAGAGAAAAAAAGGTGGAGTTTACAAGGTCAAGTGAACATAAATTATTACGCAATAATGTGTGTACACAAAACAATGTATAAAATACCATATTGTGCATATTGTGCAACGTATATATTTGGCCTACATATCCAATTTAGTCACGATATGTGTAAGTTGTGGGGGGAAAAAATAATAATTATTGTGCCACAAAATTAATTACCTCACGCAGTTTGTTGACATAATTATTTAACTGCGATAGTACAGCATTTACTTGACTTGCTTTGCTAATGCAGTGCTATGTCACGTGTTTTGGTAAATCTTCTAATTTGTAGCAAAAATTACTTACCTCAGTAAAGTATGTGATAGTCTCCCAATACAATTTGATTTCATAGATAACATTTCGGAAAGGCGAAATGATTATATTAAAATTGCAATTTAGCTAAAACTGTAAAGAAATGTTAATTTTGTTGTTGTTGTTGTTCTTTTCTCCAAATCATTTAGACATGAACGTTTTGACCCGTATTCTCAAGACTGACGTCTGAAGATCAAAGACATTAAAAAACCTCCAGAAAAAAAAGAAAAAAAAAGAAAAAAAAGACACGCCTATGCATATATTCGGTGAACGTGTATTCGTCAAATCCTTGGTCAGATCGTCATATAACACAAACCGACGACACAAAAGTGTCATACGTACATCAGCCTTTCAACTTTAAGGTAAATTGAATTTTATTGCTTTTTCTTTATCTCCTGCCCCGAATTGTTTCTGTATTTTGATATTCCATTGCTTTTACACGCGGAGAATTGTCACAGCGTCAGTGAGTAAACGGCATACAAACAACAGCACCTGTCTAATAGACAATGATATTCTATGAGTAGGATATTCATATGCCCAAATCAAACAATGCCAGAATTCCGAAACTCATTTATATTACTGTTATGTTGGGTATTTATGTTCAAAGTGGAGGCCAAAAGTTTCAAATTGTGGATAGCCTGAATCAAAAGAGGCGTTTAAGTTCCCCCTTTCAAGTATAAAAAACTAACTAACATGAAGCTGCTACAGAAAGTTAAAAAAGAACAAAGAGGGGGTAAGACTAACTGACACTGTTTTCATAAAGAAGCGTCCTTATCATTTTCATACGTCAATATAGACTGTTATGTAAAACGCAAACTAGACTGCAGTAAGACTTTCACGATGAGAGAAAGCTAAATGGAGCTACCCCTACGATTACCATAACCAAATGATATGTATAGATTGCTACTTTTTACATTAAACCTGTAAATCTATTGCTGCGGGGCATCTTGGGTTTTAGCTAACGGCTAGCATACATTAGATTACTGTAACTTTAGGGGGGCAAAAAGCTAAAGCTGGCACTATGTAGGTTTGCCTGTAAAATTTCAAAGATGAATTGATTTACACCTGAACAGCATTATGGGACAGATCATTTGTAAAGACGATTCCAGTGATGTATCATTTTCCTGAGCCAAATATTGAAGCTATTGACTGTGAAAATGCCACCATTTTTGGTCATCCTAAAATAAAGGTGACAGGAGGTCGAGATTTTAGGTGTGGCCTCATTAATGAATCCAAACAAATGTTATACTTCATTCAAAAGGTTGTTACTATCACTTAAGGCTTGCTAAACACGGAAACAGACAATATGCTGAATTTTAATGGCAAGGTTTTTGAAATAATTGTCAAGAGCCAAGTTTGCAGATGAAAAATACATATAAAGGAATTAATATAGCGCAGTTTTTAAACGGCAGTCATAGATGGATCCAATTGATGAAAATAGCATTAAATAGGATTGGAAACAACATAAAATAGAGCCATGTTGGCATGGCTCAGACTGTCATGTATGGACTTTGACAATCGGTGCGTCCAAACAAAATGTGATCAATTTACATCAAATTTGGCAGAAGCATAGAAATATATATAACAAAGACGGATTTGGGAAAATGGCCTAAGTTACCAAGATGTTTTTTTGGCAGGGTTGATAGGAGCAGGTATCATAATGCATGTACTTGCCCTTTGAAGAAATTTCAAAGTCGTGATTAAAACTAGGACACATGTTCTGTCTGTCTCATCAGTAGTTGTGCACTGTATAGTGAGTGGTAAGGTGAATTATCTGAACGCGGTGAAACACGGGAAACAGCGTTTCCATTTCCACTCAAAATGTATGATCAAGAGTGGGGCTGGTTGAGTGATATGGCCACTTCCAACAGCCAATCAGCAGTGGATGCACAACTTCCGTTGATAATAAGCTTAAACTTACAGGGTAATATATTAACATAAACTATTGCTGCAGGATCTTATGGTAGCGTAGTTTTTTCCATTATTATTATTATTATTATTATTATTATTATTATTATTATTATTATTATTATTATTGCGCTAACAGCTTGCATCTATGTTAGCTTATAACAGTGTTTTCCTGAATTGCAAGGTTTTGGAACATGGTTTGTGGTATTTCTTGCACTAAAAGAAAATTCACCTACCTCATTGCTTTCAAAATTTTACATTAACAAACTATTGCTGCTGGGTCTTATGGTAGTATGGGTTATTTATTGCACTAACAACATGCATAAGTTAGCTTGCAGTTTACAGTGATTTCTTAAATTTCAAGGTTTTGGAACATGGTTTGCAATACCTCCTATACTACAATAATATTTATCCAGGGGAGAAGGAAACTCTCCCCTAATTGATGCACTACTGAAACGATCCTTAATTATCTATATATGAACATTTTAAACTCCTACAAAATGTGACCCAAAACTTCTTATCTTAGACCAGGGGTGGTAAACTGCAGTCCTCGAGGGCCGGAGTCCTGCAGGTTTTATAGATTTCCCTATTCGAAGTGCAGCTGATATCAATTAACAGGCTTGTTATCAGGCTTCTGCAGAGTTTACTGATGAGCAGATCATGAATCAGCTGTGTTTAAGAAGGGGAATATCCAAAACCTGCAGGACTGCGGCCCTCGAGGACCGGATCTCGCCACCCCTGTCTTAGACCATTAAACTTTAATATAAAGGGGTTTACAAATGACTTGATTCAATATATATATATATTTTTTGCAGCAAAGACTCTCCGTAACTTCTCCTAATAACCCAGGCTAAACTTACATCCTCTCCATATATTTTTTATGCGTACATATGAATATTATATATATATATATATATATATATATATATATATATATATATATATATATATACTGTATACTAAATATATATATATATATATATATATATATATATATATATATATATATATATATATATATATATATATATATATATATACTGTATACTAAATATATATATATATATATATATATGTATGTATGTATATGTGACGTGTATTTCTGCTGGTAACACTGTGAATTTCTACACTGTGGGATAAATAAAGGTGTATCTTATCTTATTTGAACTAAATCATATCATATATGATATGATTTATCATATATGATATGATTTAGCCCATATCAAGTAAATTTATTTACTTGATATGGGCTTAGATCAGCTTGATTGTGAAGCAGTCCATACAATCTATATGACCTTATTTGAAAGATTACCTTTTTTTTAGTGTAATGTCTATTTTAAAGCATCTCAAAGTACCAGACAATAACATATTGTCATCACTAGAAACTCGCCCCAGCAGAGCATCTGGTGACAGAGAAAGGATGTCAATGACTGCAAGTAACCTCAGTGTATGGCACGTCACCAGCTGCTCCAACCAACAGCAGTTAACTACTCGCGCATGCGTGCACTCTCAAAGGCTGTCAGGTGATGCTGTGGCATGGTTATTCTCAAAGCAATTGGCTGAGACTGAGCATGCTTCAGAAAGACATAATGGTGCACATCAAGTGAACATCCGCTTGGAGTCAGATGACATAAATGTTGCTTTAACGCAAGGCATCGCAAAAAGATGATTTCTATAGCAAAATAGCAAGTCAAAAATAACAGTCCCATCTCATGTTGCATCACCAACTCTTTAGTTCACATGAAGGCAGCGTTATTTGGTCAATGCAAAGCAACAAAAATAACCTGTTTGTCTGCGGATTGCTGTCGTCATTAACCAGGTATTCGGTCGGCAAAGCTCTTAGGTAGTGAGTGGCCATTCATTGCACTTTTGCAGAACTCAGTGACCCGTGTTTTTACGTTTTCCAAAGCAACTCATCAACATTGCATATAGAGGAATACTGGATATTGCTTTCGAACAACTTATCAGGTAACTGCCGTTTATTTAATAATTATACTTTTTGCTTTTGTTGGACTTAAAATTACTATGGACTATGGTGGACTAAAAATTCCAGTGACTAACCTGTATTAGTTTACATAAGTCATATATAGTTTTTTTGTTGCAGCCAATGAAAGCATATTTTTATCCGAAACAAGCACATACGCATTTTCTTTTTTTTGTTTTTGTTTGTTTGTTTAAGAGAAAATTAAAATTAGCTTGGCCATGGGCCATTATTTTGTGAGTGACCATTAAATTAAACTATCATATAACTATTGAACATAAATGCATGTAATATAATGCAAAGAGAAAATCATTTTTGATTTTGCGTTGTAGAACATGAGAGCAAATAATGTGTAAAACAGTTTGACCTGTAGTAACCTTAACCTTAACATGACTGTAGCTTGTTGTTACTGCATGCGTGTGCGTGTACAATATGTCTGCAGGGGGATGGTTTGGTTTCATAGAATCATTCTTGGAGTAGCGAAAGTGTGCATGGGGCGGGTGTTGTGGACGCTTTGCAACAACTTCCCCCCGCTTGGCTAGTATGACCTAATATGGAGGATGAGTCTTGTGGCGTGAGCAATTTCATCCTATCAGATTGCTTTGGGATGGTGGAGGTGGGGGAGTGTGGAGAAGGAAGCCGACAGACCGGGCTGGGTGGGGTTTTTCCAGGGGAGGGACCATCCAAGCCGGCTGCTGTTTGAAAATGAATGATCGGCTGCTTGTGTTGTAGTCGTACACGCACTAGGAGATTAATATTTTACACTTGAAGGAGCTTCATTGCACACCAAAATCTCAACCAGGTCAAGAATCCGTTTCTAGCAATGCAATGTGAGTATTTCGGTTCGTTCATTCGTGTCGTCATTTACATTTCATGTGCGTGCCTTGTTTATCTTTATTTTCTTTTATGAACAGAAATGGCTGTTTTTTTTTCCCTCTCAGGTTGTCTGTAACTGTGGGATTGCCTTGATGTTCTTTTTAATTAGTACATGTGGTCATCTTTTTATTTTTGCCTGATGCGAATGGCGCAGCTTTATTGCTGAATATTCAGTATTTACTCCGTCTGAACTGATGCGGATGGGGCAATCCATCACTCTGTTAATGACACGTGGAGAGCTGGTCTAGCGCAGCAAGGGTGTAACCCACCCGCGCTAGGCACTTGTTGTCAATTTAAATTACTGTTTACCTCCATGAGGACATCAAGGAGACGTGTGAATTTTTCCACCAGCTCTAATGTAGATTAGACGCACACAACATGAAAGCAATAATGTGGTCATGCATTATAAGGAAGGATGTTGAGGGTCGTGTCCAGTCATAAACTGCTGTTCTGGGTACTTATCAAAAGGGACTAGCTGATGAATGGTGTACATCAGCCTCAGGGTGATTTAAACAATCCAGTTTCTTCTCATTGTTAAATTAAATGATGCAAATGTCGCAAATTTGGATAGAGAGACGACTCAAGGGAAAGCTTGAAATCTTGAATATTTGACAATAACCCACCCAACTGAATACGTGGTCATTGTTGGAATTGAGGAAAACAGCTTGGCTTGAACTTGTGACCACTGACTAGAAGATTTTAGTGTTCAGTATGTCACTCCAACTGTTGCAGGAAGAGAACAGCTGTGTCTAAGCACGGCCGCTCTACTTTTACAATCTGCTTTCAATTGCTCGAATGCAGTTGGAATGTCACTGTCAGTTTGAGAAAGTTTGGTTTTTCAGAAGTTGAATCTGAAGAGTTCTGAGGACTCCGGTTCGAGTCCAGGCTCGGACCTTCCTGGGTGGAGTTTGCATGTTCTCCCCATGCCCGCGTGGGTCTTCTCCGGGTACTCCGGTCTCCTCCCACATTCCAAAGACATGCATCGCAGGTTAACACATTCACTGCCAGCCCAGCAAAAATGCATTATTTGACGTCTTTTTCCGTCAATGGCAGTCAATGAGTTAAGATGAGATGTAACCAAAATTGACGGATTTTTAAGCAAAAATGCATTATTTGACGTCTTTTTCCGTCAATGGCAGTCAATGAGTTAATTGGGTGCTTCGAATTGTCCCTAGGTGTGCGTGTGAGTGTGGATGGTCGTTCGTCTCTGTGTGCCCTGCGATTGTTTGGCAACCAGTCCAGGGTGTCCCCCGCCTACTGCCCAGAGCCTACAGCCCCCGCGACCCTTGTGAGGAATAAGCGGTCAAGAAAATGGATGGATGGATGGATGAATCTGAAGAAGAGGCCCATATTTCATCCAATAGGTGTTTCTAGTAAAGCTGCATAACAGGAAGTAGCTTTGATCATGTCTATATGATAAAAAGGTTATTTATAGGAAAGTGGTGTTAAAGGCCTTTTTGATTCAGATCTCCAGTGACTGATACAAGTTCGAAAGTTGATGTTTATCATTTGACACGACAAATATCCATAGAGGTGAGTCATGACACCCATACAACCCACGGGCAAGACAAATTTGACATCTGCTTTACATAGCATGTGAACAGTATCACAACCTTTGACTCATAGTGGGTACAAGGTCACATGACTGATGTAGAATTGCCATGTGATGGAAAAATATTTTGGTTCTGACTTCTTGCAGTAATGTCACTTCAGTTGTCCTGACAGGTCAGTCATAACTGGGCAACAGGACAGTATTGTGTTTTACTTGCGTTACTTTGTATATTTGATATTAGAAGTCAAGTCAAAAAGTTGCCATTGTATGCTAACCAAAAAAAATGTTTGTTTTACATAATTGTTATTGCATGGACTTGGTGCAATACTTGAGTGGCTCATACAGCAGAGACACATTCTCTGAATGTTTCTGATCCATACTTGGCCAATAAGGATGATTCTGAGTCGATAATTTACACCTATGAAAATTTAGAATCTTCTCTCCTCCCATGCATGTTTTTGTAATGTTGGCAAAAGGAGAACACGCAAACATTGCACGGAAAGGTCATGTCTGTGAGGCAGATGTGTTACCCACCACTGCCTTATCCAGAATTAGTGGGCCATTATGTAAGGTTTGACACTGAAATCTGTGTCATTGATGTCAGAATAACCTTGGCTAGAAAACACCCAGGTGCAACCCGTTTGTTTACTATGGTCACAACATCACGTATTATGTAGTTAGAGTAGAGGAGCAAGTGCAACACCATGTCTTAAAATATTTTGGAGGCTGCATGACTTTATATCAAATAACAATTGAGTATCAGACAGGATGTCAAACTCTACCAACCAACATTAGGATGAGCTTTGTTTTCATGTGATTGACGTGTTGTTTGTTTGTTTGTTTGTTTGTCTACTGTGTCTTCTTCTTTTGCAGTGACCGTGTGTGAGGCCACTACCATGTCTGAGGCTGGCGGGCCTCAGCAACTTCAATCTGTTGCCCATACCGAGTCTTCCGGCGACTTAGGCAACAACTCAGCAGCACCCCTTAATCGTGTTTTGGATGTGGCCAAGTGTGTACACGCACGCACACACACATTTTTTAATCCAATGCGGAGGACACTGCAAGCACAAAATGACAAACAATTTAGTGTCTCTCTAAATTGAGCTTTTTATTGAGTGCTGTGATGAATATTTTATTTTACCATAGTCATTTATTTAGAAATAAATCTGATTTATTTATACTGTACTATAAGTACAAAGCACATCTGCTTGAAGTTTCCCATGCAAAAGCATGGATCCTTTCACAAGGCCTTCAATAGTAGATACTAGGGATGTAACGATACGGTCAATATTGTGATATTAAAACTACCACAATATCGTCGTCGTCATGGTAAAAAAAGGAACACATCAGTTTAAAAAGTCTGGTTGATTTCCTTCCATGTGTGCAGTTTGAGCACCCTCTGGTGGCTAGTTTATTAGTGCAATTTAATTTTCATTAGGGATGTTTTGGCCTTCTATGTTTAAAATCTATGCTAATGGTCAGATGAAGGGGAATGTAACATGCTTGTGAACCGAGTCAAGATGTGGAGGAACTCAATATGTGCATGCATTAGCAAGTAAGTGCCTTTATATTAAGTCTTATTAAAGATTGTTTATATGCATTGCTGTAATTTACAAAAGCATAATCTTGTCGGCTTTTTTTTTTTTTTTTTTTAGTATGAACTCATATTTGTTTTTTTTTACAATATTGTGACCTTTATTAGTATCGCCAACCTCCCCACAATATCGTGATAATTATCGTATTGTGACCTTTATATCATGATAATATCGTATCATGATGTTTGGATATCGTTACATCCCTAGTAGATATTAATATTGACTGTGGAGAAGATTTGTTGGTATTGATGGTTAAGTTTAGTTAGAATCCCCCCCCCCCCCCCAAAAAAAAATAATAAAATAAAATAAAAAAAATCCCAACAATATCTTCTATACAGCGCCACTAGTCTAAATACGGTAGTGGAATATGAATTAAGCACCGAAATTTAGCAGTTTTTATCAATATCAGAAGGTGGCCATTTTGCCACTTGTCGAGTAAAAATGACATCACAGGTGCTCAGGTCTCAGATAACAATCAATTATACCTCAACTTCAGAAAACAAGTGAGATGTGATTGGCCATTGCCTGAGCTCTGAACAACTGTGATGTCATCTTTAGTCGACAGCAAGTGGCAAAATGGCCCCCTCCTGAGATGGATAAAAACAGCTGTATTTTGCTGCATAGCTAAAATTCCACATATGTAATATTAATCAGAATGTCATGTTTAGACGAGTGACGTCACATATAACATATTATTGTTAAAAAACGTTTAAGGTTTACTTCCCCTTTGATGATGATGATGATGATGATGATAATGCATTTAATTTGTAATGCACTTTACATTTCGTGTATTGTATCAGAATCATTAGTCATCATTAGTAATACAGTGTGGCTGCTGTACTTGCCTGCCTGCAGTCTAGTCTTATCTCCCATTGATAATGATGGATTATTATAATTTGCAAACTGCAAATATACATGGCAACAATGCACAATGGAGTCGTACACCAACAAATCTTCAACAGTTAGTGTCCTCATTTCGTGAAGTCTTGTCAGTTAAAGGGAAAAGTAATGTAACAAAATGGGGAGTGTACCCTTTTTTGTTCCTTTGAAGGCATCAAATTCAAATTGAGTGAATGAATATTTGCAATTCAATTATCAGTTCAACCATTAATTATCCTAATAGAACATTGAATACAGGATAACAAATAATTTGCAAATCACTGTTCTATTTTATTTTACATCGTATACTCTATTTTAAACAGCATCTCAAATTCAAATCCGTGTTTGAAAGCTTAGGACCATCTCATTTGTAACTGGAACTTCTTAAGCCAAATTTTCTACCAACTTTGCTTTGGTATCACTTAAAATGATAATTTCCATGGGGAAAAAAAATGTATAGGACCTGATTCATAGCTAAGTCAATTAGGATAGAAATGCTTTTCTATTGAGTCCATTTCATCTGTTTCTGTGCAAAGGATCATGTTTCTGCCTCTGGTTTTCCTCAAGAATGTGGCAGCTCATCTTGGGGCATCACCCTCCTATTGGTAACATGTTTTTCCCATTCCTTTGCCTCAGTGAGTCCTCAGAGGAAGAAGCTACAGTGGAAAGAGAAGAGGAAGAAGCTACAGTGGAAAGAGAAGAGGAGACGGCTGACCCCAATGCAGCCACTAGCAACCCGGAGGTCTCCAATGATCATACCTTGAACACACAAACAGGTGACACAGAACAAACAGGCTTGCTGATAAGAACACTGTTTACATTTGCTTTTGTCCACCATTTGGATGTTTGCATGATTGGTACGGCTGGTTCATGATCACAGTGAAGAGTATCTACCTAAAACTGTAGCGGTTTGATGTCATTTCCTGAGGAAGTGACATCTGCTTCCTGCCCCTCAATCATTCATTTAGGCGCCCTTTCCTGGCTTTGTACAGAGGGGAGAAAGTGCTATGAGACGTCACAGTTTTTAGTGTAAGGATACAACTAATGAAAGATAAAACTCACTAAGCTGGTATGTCAATGAATTTTTGGAGCGTAGCATGGTTAAAGATTAACTTGCTTGTTTCCGCTTTGCATCCACCGATGAGCAGCTGTTTTAGGCCATAAATTTGCTATCAGTTAACTTCCCATGTGCACAGGCAACTCTAAAGCACTATCCGGTTGCAAATGTACTCAGTTTTATTAAACACAAAATAGAATTGAGGTGTTTATTTTCAAATTGATGTTCTAAAGGAGAGATTAATTTACTTGCTGACCCACTACGACAAAAGGGTCTGCATGTAGGAACTTGGCAGCATTAGTTTTGTGCTAGATACAAAAATAGATCGTTCGGACACATTTTGGTTTTGAGGTTTCTCCACAAATCAAATTTCATTTCCCAACAGCACAGAAGGCAATAGAAGTGTATGAAAATAAGCAGTTATTAGAACAAGTTGCATCTTAGCCAAAATGTTTTTAGCTAGCAACGCATCGCGGAAACCTGCCTCAAAATAACCCAAGTTCCTCGATGCTAACGTCACAACAAATGATTGATATAAATGGACATAGCAACCCAAAAACAATTTGTCATTTTCTTTATGTGACCAAATGCATTTGAGACATTACATCCATGATAAGTTTTCAATAAACTTACTTGTCGTAGACCACACCAAATGGCAAAAAATCTTTTAATTCACACAAAATTATTAACTCAAATTTCCCACTGCGGTAATATGACCTCATTTAAACAAGAAAATACCACAAGGAGCAACAATAAAAAAACTAAACTTCGGCTGATGACTTGTAAGCTGAATGTGATCTTCAAAGTTGAGATCTGTTGAGAGGTCAAACTTCCGAAACTTTTAACTCATTTGCTCCCAAAAACGTATCAATACGTTCTATTTTAAATACTACCAGTGTCCCAAAGATGTAATTTATACTTTTTTTTTTTTTTTTTTTTTTTTTAAGCCTTTGATGTAGCCTCTGAATTGAAGAGAACGGTTGAAACAATGGTAGTTATTACAAAAACGGCCAGCAGGTGGAAGCAGAGTATAAGAGATCAACCAGGGCCATGTTGCAACAAGCTGTTTTCCCCACAGTTTTAAACAGATTTGTGCATAATGATGAAACTTAGCTCTATTCTAATGGTAATTGCTGCAAAACTGAAACAGGTAGAAATGTACTTTTTTTTTCCCTAATGAAAGAGCAGACTCTAATCTTTCTTTTGGTAGGTGCCATGTTTTTGTATTGCAATACAACACAATATTCTGTGGGCCTTGCAAAATCAGTCAAAGTCCAGTAAAACAGCCGGGAGCGATCTGGGTTGCTTCAGTGAAAATGGCTGGGAGTGAATGAGTTAAAGTGTTCCAATCTCGGATGATGGCCTTATCTGCTATCGGAATTGACTTCCAGTGATATTTTAACGGTTCCTGAAAATTTTAAGCCAATATCTTTTTTACTAAAGTACTGGTTGCTAATGGACATTTGAAAGCTGCAAGGACCTCTCTAGACTTGTATACTATATGTCTCCATGTCCTCCAGTAAATGTCCAGCGCCCAGAGACTTTGCCAGTGCTAGCAGCTGCTCCAGCAGCTGCTGCAGCAGCAGCGCCAAAGTCCAACCTGTGGACAAGCCAACCCGATGGCGAAGTGAAGATCCGCATGGAGGACTCCGGCCTGGCCTCGGAGACCCCGCTGACGGTCCATCAGCTCTTTACGTCAGCTGTGCGGAGGTTTGGCAAGTATCCCGCTGTGAGCTGGAAAGACGGAGACCAGAAGAAGAGCTTGAACTACAAGGAATACTATGAGCTCTGTCGTACAGCAGCCAAGAGCTTCCTTAAGGTAAGAAATTGGACAAATATTGCTTCGTCATTGAGCCGGGTGTCACAAAAAAAAAATCTAACTTGGTGATGCGTCAACAAAACCATTCATGAGGTTTTCCACTTTAGACTCCGGATTTCAGCCCATGAAATCTTTTTTTTTTTTTTGGTTATGCCGTGGATAATCTTCAAACGTATCTAATCTTTCGATGAATATTTCAGTCTGCCTGATTTGTTTCTTTCAAATAATTCTTTGCCGAATCCAGTGTGGTATATCTGCTCATTAGTCTCATAACACACCACACAACAATCCAGTCTTGTTTGAAACAGGCATCTTCTTCATGTCATGTGGAAGTGGACTTGAAAAGTCAAGTTGATGTGGGAAAGACGGTAATGCAGCGTGAAGGCGTCTGACTGAACCGCAAGCCTCACTTTTGCAGTTAATGCAAGTCACAGTGCGCTCTTGATTATTGTAATATTCACAGCATCACACGCGCTTATACAGAAATATTTTTAGGCTTGTCCATGTGCGCTAAAGTCATGTGGCATTGAGCTCATGGGATTGTTTGGTCGCATACTTCACACATTGTAACATAAAGCTTTGTTTGCCCAAAGCAACCACTGATATTGTATTGCATCTGCTTGTTGTTACTCACAAGCAGCAGTTCAAATTTGCTGTCAAGTTTCATTGAATTATTTATGTTGACAGGTAAAACATATTGAGACAAGACAAAGAGTCTTAATTTACTGAAAAAAAGATACTGGATGAGAATTACTGCTGCCCAAGCAAGTTTGGAAATTTGGCTAGTGATAGACCGATGTATTTTTATTTATTTATTTTTTCAGGGCCAATACCGATTACGGTATTAGTAGTCAATGAGGCCGATAACCGATATTTCAAGCCGATATTCATTTGAGAGTAAAAGAGAAAATATTATTGTTTAAAAAAAAAATATATATATATATATTGTTGAAATGCCATTAACATGTCTGAAGGTTTTTCTTTTCATTTTAAATATATAAAGAATAGACAGCTTTGTTTAAAAATGATGAAAATTGCAGGGAGCTTCCTGGATCATCACCATGCGTTGAACTTAAATAAGCGATGTGCGCATTAAGTTTGCGCATGCGCGGGGGGGAAAAAAAACAAGGCTACCAACTATCAATTTGAATGGCAGAGATTAGAGTTGTGACAATCTTTGCGTAACTGTACACTTTAAAGCTTGGAAGTCAACTTCCCCGATGTCAGTAAACCACATGCTATGCATGTTAATTAAAAAAAACAACTTTCCAGCGGTTTTCTATCAAAGCTGATTCCATTGGATCCAATTCATTTTCAATGACCGTTTGGTAGTTTTACCTACCCAAAAATGACCCATAATGCACCTTGATTTCGAGATGCGCACATCGCTTATTAAAAACTACCATAAGCAAGCAAGTAAAAGGCTACCTAAAGTTTTCTACTGTAGACATTTTTTTTTTAAAATAAAAAATGTAGAAAGTTCCCAGTGTCAGCATAATCTTTTATGGAATGGAAATTTTAATAAATCCATAAATGAAAAGTTCCCCGTATCTCACTGAGTGACAAATGCATGCAAATGTACGGTAGCTAATTTTGAGTTTTCGTCAGGATTCAAAAGCTCTTTGCAGACAGTGGAAATATTGTCTGAACATGTTCAAAATTTCTTTACAACATCTGTGAACGTTTTACAAATCTTGATGAAACTGTCCATAATTGGCAACATTCATGCTCAGTGAGATGGCAGCTTTTATCGGCCTTCAGATTCATAAAAAGGCCGACGCAGATATGCCAAATATCGTCACCGATAATCAGTCTATCCCTAAATTTGTCAGAGTAGGTGGACCTAGGGTGTTTCCTATTACATACTCCTGGCACACTTGACAATTTTCACGGCCATAACGGCGCACAAGAGCATTTCTACCTTCGCAGATCTCCGAATAGGTTCCCTTAATAAGTCAGTCTAGATTACATTATCTACTTGCTATGTGTGTCTGTCTACAGCTTGGGTTGCAGCGTTACCATGGCGTAGGTATCCTGGGTTTCAACTCTGTTGAGTGGTTCATTGCTGACATTGGAGCAATTTTGGCAGGGTGAGTTCTTTTTTTTTTCTTTTTTTTTCTTTCTTTACTGTACATTACTGTACTGTGCTTTATAAATAAAGTTGAGTTGCGTTCATCTCAGAGCGTAATTATGGAGAAGCGCTTGACTCACTAATCAATATCTGACTTGATATGTGAGAACTCAGTGTTGACTGTGATCAATAGCCCTCTTTGTCTTGCTTAAAGTCAGTTAATAACTAATAGAAAGCTTCTGTTTACAGGGTTACAAACATTGAGGAAGAAAAGCTTAAGATTAGAGCCGCACTTCCTGCAATAGTATAAACCAAAACCAAACAGGTAAATGTTTGTCTCTTGTGTTTTCCAGTGGCTTTGCTGTGGGCATCTACACGACCAACTCCCCCGAGGCCTGCCAGTATGTGGCAGAGAACTGCAGGGCCAATATCATCGTGGTGGAGAACCACAAGCAGCTGCAGAAGATCCTTCAGGTGCAAGACAATCTGCCGCACTTGAAAGCCATCATCCAGTACAAGGGTGCACTGAGAGAGAAGAGACCAAATGTGTACAGTGTACGTAAGATGAATGATTTGGTGGTGCATGTGTGTGTATTTGTAAAAGCAGCAGTACATTGAGCGGTTGTCTTTTCATGCAGTGGGCTACGTTCATGACACTGGGATGTGAAGTTCCAGGTGCTTGGCTTGATGAGGTTATCGCCAGCCAGAAGCCTAATCAGTGTTGCACGCTCATCTATACCTCAGGAACCACCGGCCAACCCAAAGGAGTCATGCTCAGCCATGACAATGTAAGCACGTGCCCGACGCTGACTCCAGGGTCTTTATTTCGATCATTTGTAGAGGAAGTTAATATAGTGCCATGGATGTATTATTTTATAGCTATAACTTATACTTGCAGTATGTTTACACTTTGCAAAAATAATTTTCCTTAATTGTACGATTGGCACAAATTAAGTGTGCACAAGAATGCCTGGCTTAACCTGAGAGAAAAGTCAAACTTATTTGGAAATAAATACAGCTACCTAGTGAGGATAAGAGGTACACAAGATGGATGGATGGATGGATACTAGTATTAGATAGTATAGCCTCTTTTTGCCACTTGCTGTCGACTGAAGATGACATCACGGTTGCTGAGAGCTCACACAACAACCAATCACAGCTCACCTGTTTTCTGAAGCTGAACCTGTGATTGGTTTTTGACTGAGCCCAAAGCATGTGGCAAAATGGCCGCCGCTGTGATGCATAAAATTGGGTAATTTTTTTTATATGTGACCTTGCGTGTAATTATGACATTCTGATTGATATTTTATGCAGTAATATCTAGCCGTTTTTAATCCATCTCGGGCGGCCATTTTGGCACTTGCTGTCGACTGAAGATGACATCACAGTTGCTCAGCCTAGGCAAATGGCAAAATGGCCGCTGCTGAGATGGATAAAATTGGGTAATTTTTTTATATGTGACCTCACGCGTGTAATTATGACATTCTGATTAATATTTTATGCAGTAATATCTAGCCGTTTTTAATCCATCTCGGGCGGCCATTTTGGCACTTGCTGTCGACTGAAGATGACATCACAGTTGCTCTGCCTAGGCAAGTGGCAAAATGGCTGCTCCTGAGATGGATACAATTGGGTTGATTTTGCTAGTTAAAAGGGAAATCAACCTTTCAACAAATCAACATTTCTTGACAATAAAATGTATGTGACCTCACTCATGTAAATATGACATTCTGATTAATATTACATTGTAGAACATGAGTTATTTAGCAAGATCCAGCCGTTTTTATACATCTCAGAGGGCGGCCATTTTGCCACTTGCTGTCAAATGAAAATGACATCACGGTTGCTCAGAGCTCAGGGAATAACTAATCACAGCTTACCTGTTTTCTGAAGCTGAGCTGTGATTGGTTGTTACCTGAGCAACTGTGATGTCATTTTCACTCGACAGCAAGTGGCAAAATGGCCACTTTTTGATACTAATAAAACTAGCTGGCTTTTGCTGCTTAACATATTCCATTAACACAATATTAACCAGAATACCGTATTTAGACTAGTGGGGCTGCATAGAACATATTATTGTCAAGTCATTTTGGGGGGGTTACAACATGTTGTTGTTGTTGTTGTTGTTGTTGTTGTTATTATTATTATTATGTTTGATGAATCATCATTATCATGTACAACTCCTGATATAGCCACACTCTTGTATGCTTATCTCCATCACCCTCAGCTGACATGGACGGCGCTGTCCACCGGCCGGCACGTGGGCCTAACGTACGCCAACGAGTCCCAAGAGGTGGTTGTCAGCTACCTCCCCCTCAGCCACATCGCCGCCCAGATGGTGGACATCTGGCTCACCATGAGGGTGGGCGGGGTTACACACTTTGCCGAGCCAGATGCACTCAAGGTGAGTCGAGTTTGTGAACTCACCTACTGGCATGCTTGTCTCGGTTCATTAGATTTAAATCATTCAGTTCCAGAGGGTAGAGATGGGGTGATGCTGTTGCCCAAAATAGCCAGTAGAGGGTAGCATATCCCCCATTGTACACATGTGCTGTTACCAGGGCTCTCTGGTGAACACCATGAAGGAGGTGCAGCCCACAGCCTTCATGGGGGTGCCTCGCGTCTGGGAGAAGATGCAAGAGAAGATGAAGGCCACCGGAGCCAAGTCGTCCGCCGTCCGCCGCAAAGTTGCCGCCTGGGCCAAAGACGTGGGTCTGCAGACCAATCTGAGCAAAATGAATCAGTACGTACACGCGCTTAAGTCTCGTTTCGGACTTTGGAGACTTAAACCACCTGGTTGATGATGTGTTGTCTTTTGGCGAAACAGCACGGCGGACCACACACCGTTGAGCTACCAAATAGCCAAGAAGCTTGTGTTCAAGAGGGTGCGCAAGGCTCTGGGCCTGGGCCGCTGCCACAAGTGCTACACGGGTGCCGCCCCAATTACCTGGGACACGCTGGAGTTCTTTCTCAGCCTGGACATTCCTCTGTACGAGCTGTACGGCATGAGCGAGTCCACCGGACCGCACACCATCTCCCTCCCGACTGCTTTTAGGCTCACCAGGTATTTGCCGTTTGTGGAGCTCTGAGTTTTACACTTGCAGGATTAGTGAATTAAGCGTCCAAACTTTTTTTTTTTTTTTTTTTGCCTTACAGCTGCGGCGTAGAGCTCCCAGGGTGCAAGACAAAGTTGCACAACCCAGACAAGGACGGGAACGGCGAAATCTGCTTCTGGGGTCGCCACGTCTTCATGGGTTACCTCAACATGGCCGACAAGACGGAGGAAACTATGGATTCGGAGGGCTGGCTGCATTCCGGCGACCTGGGCAAGTGCGATAGCAATGGATTCCTCTTCATCACCGGACGAATTAAAGGTGCGCTTCATTAATGAGATTTTGTACTGTAATGTTTGTACTTAAGCTAATGCACACCTAAGAAAAGTTCCCTCACAAGCAGGGCTGGATGATTATGGGAATAATAATAATTATGATTATTTTGATTGAGATTGAAATCACGATTAATAAAATGATTATTAATTGCTTTTAAAACTATATTTTTTTTAACTACTCAAAACTATGATAACCTTATAAATATATGAAATTCAAGCCTCTATTTTCATTTTTTTTTTTCAAACTTAAGCAATACATTACCATCTTTATCAGATTTGTGTTATCTTATGTTTGCACAAGTCTGGGGACTTAGTGGGCTAACCTGGGACCTTAAGGATTGTATGTCATATGGAAATGTGAGTTGGTATAACTAAAGTTCTTGGTTATATTTGTATCCTTGAATTTTGGAGAAAAAAAAGTAAAAATACTGTATACTAAAACAGTAATTGCAAAACAATTGTTCAGTGTGGCACCGTGCATCCATGGTGTACATGAGAACAGAAGAAAGTTGCGATTGAATTCTATTAACTCATTCACTCGCCGCCATTTTCACTGAAGCAACCCCCTTCGCTCCCGGCTGTTTTACTGGATTTGGACTGATTTTGCAAGGCCCACAGAATATTGTGCTATTGCTATGAAAACATGGAACCGACCAAAAGCAAATTTAGAGTCTTTCATCAGGGGGGGGAAAAAAAAAAAAAAAAGTATGTTTCTAGCGGTTTCCGTTTTGCAGCAATTAGCATTAGAATATAGCTAAGTTTCATCATTTTTTACAAATCTAACAGCTAGTTTTCATAATGACCCTGGTTGATCTCTTATACTCTACTGCCACCTGCTGTCCGTTTTTGTAATTTGTACCATTTTTTTCACCCATTCTCTGCAGTTGGGAGGCTGCATCAAAGCCTTCTGTATGCTCTAGCATAAAAAAACAAAACCTATAAATACGTCTTTGGGACACTTAATACATTTAAAATAGAACGTTTTTGGGAGCAACTGAGTTAAAATAATTCCTTTTTCACAAATTGCCTTTGAGTAGTTATCTTTCATGTGGGTATGTGTTTCCACAACATTTGTGTGTGAATATTCGTTATTTAAAGGACTATTACTCCCGAAGTTGATGCTAATTTCCTGTTAGCATTTGAATGGGATCCTCCATTCACTTGCATTAGCATTAGCGCTAGGCTCGCGATGTGTTAAAAACGAAGAATGTCTTGTATTCAAATATACGCTGTATGTAATTCTCCTTATCGTGTGTTTAGTTTTAAAGTTAACTCTAACTGGAGTGTCAAACAGCTTAAATGGCGCTTAGGAACGGCAGAATCACACTGATTTGCTCTTGGCTAGCTACATGGTGCATTCAGGGTCCTTTCACATCGTAGGGAAATAGTATATGCGCCACAGCGTTCTGCACATTAATCATTTTTCTTTCTTTAATGATTGAGAGAAGCCAAAATCATGATAAAAATTTTGGTTAATCATCACTGGCCCTTTTGTTATTTTAGAGTTAATCATCACAGCAGGAGGGGAGAACATCCCTCCCGTGCCGACCGAGGATGCAGTCAAGGAAGCCATGCCGCTGATAAGCAACGCCATGCTGATAGGAGACAAGAGGAAGTTTCTGTCCATGCTGCTCACCATTAAGGTATGACAAAACACTGTCTTGTATAAGCATTACAGCAGCATGATGGTATCTTAAGATCATGCAGATAACGCTGAGGAAAACATCACCAGCTAGTGAGCAGTATCTCAAAACACGGCATCCCATCTCACTTTTGAACTGTCATGGGCTGTAAACTGACACTGCCATCTGGTGGCTGATTGCGTCACTACATGAGCCCACGAAGGAATCCAATGGAATCATTACCCACAATTAGGGTCCGACTATATGCATTTTTCCAGTTATTGGCAGAAAAAAAAAATACAGATTACAGATTAATCTGCTGATTATTTAAAAATATATAATGCATAAAATTGACCCCTTCCCCAATTCATTTTCGTTTCGCTCTTAAAATTCTCTGCTTTGAATGAAAAGTCCATAATACATTCATGAAGTATACCAGGTTATTGTATAGCATTACCTTTTCTTTTATATATTTATATATATTATATATTTATCTAGTGTTATTTTTACAAGTCTTGGGACTCACTGGGCTAACCTGGAACCTCGGGGATTGTATTTCGTGTCATGTCATGTGGTAATGTTTTTTAAGACAAAAAATAATTTTGAGAAAAGAAAAAAAAAGAAATATCAACTTTATAATATAACATGAAAGGAGAAAAACAATAAGAATAGAATAAACAAAATACAGTAATAGCAACTGGAAAAAAAAGTAAGAAGAAATACTGACTGTTCCGGTGCATTTTGGCCTCTTGGGGGCAGTGTGGTGCCGTGCATCCATAGTGTATACACTTTAAAGTGAGTCCAGAAGAAAGGTGTGATTGAATTCTATTAAAATAACTACTTTTTCACACATTGGGAAGAATTTGTGCCTTTGCGTAGTGCTCTCTCATCTGTGGGTATGTGTTCCCACAAGATTCGTGTGTGGATATTTGTTATTTGAAGGAAAAACACTCCTGAAGTCGATGCTAACTTCCTGTTAACGCTAGGCAGGCGATGTTTTTTTTTTTTAAAAAAAAGCATGTTTGGTATTTAAATATACAGTGGATGTAATTCTTAATGTTGTATATTTAGTTTTACAGTTAACTCCAACTGCGCTGTCATTAAATAGCTTAAAGGACGCTTAGGGAACAACAGAATAACATGCGCTACACACTTGCTAGTTGCTAATGTAAACAAAGCAAAATGGTGCATTCAGGGTACTTTCATAGTGTCGGAAACCTCGGTTTTCTTCGATAACTTTTTAAGGGGAAACTAATCGGTCATTTGGCCCAGGGGTCGGGCCCTACCCACAATGCTTTTCAACAGCAATATTTAAAGCAACAGGCCACCAATAAACTTCATGATAATTTCATGCTGGGGACTTTAAAATTACGACTGTGGAAAAAAAAAAGAAAAGAAAAAAAGACTTTGATTAATAATATAGAACATTGTGTAAACAAGCATTCTTTTTTTCCCCCTAGAAAAATGTAAATTACTCTAAACATTTTACAATGAAAGCCGCAGAGAAATGATATTAAAACCAAAAATTACCCTGACAATATTCCTTTCCCCACCAGTGCGAGGTTAACGCTGACGGCGCCCCGCTGGACGAGCTGACCCCAGAGGCGGTGGAGATCTGCAAGCGACTGGGCAGCAAGGCCACCCGCGTCTCGGAGCTGACGGGCGGCCGCGATCCCGCCGTCAACGCGGCCGTCCAGGAGGCCATCAACCGCGTCAACGAGAAAGCCACCTCCAACGCGCAGCGCATCCAGAAGTGGCACATTCTCCAGAAGGACTTTTCCATCGTTGGCGGGGAGCTGGGTAAGGAGGGGGAGGGGGGGCACCTCAGTGGGATTGGTTGGACACGTAACACGCATGCTGGATTGATGGAACATCGGGGAAGGGCAACAGGCTACTTTGATTCATTCTTCCTCTACTGTAGTAGACCCCTGCAGTTAAGCACCTGTGGATTCACATATTAAAATATTTTTCTGTTCAATACTTTAACAATACCAGCCCAGTCAACTCTATCGTTTTAACATGTAATATCACCATTCACCATTAGATGGCTTAGTTGCACTTGCACCAGATCTTACACTGCCCTATACTTACAACATAATTAGGCTTAATATTTTTTTTGTGTGTGTGTGGATTTGGAATGTCCTGCATGACACACACAGAACCTCAATAATAACATTTTGGGTGAGGTGATTTTTGTGGGGGGGGAAAAGGTACAAAATGATTTTTGCACTTAATGTCGATTTGCTGTTTAGCAGTTTTGTGCCAACTTTGAATGGTCAGCTGTAGGGCTGGTTTAAAAATAAAAAAAAATGAATAATCAATATTGAATCGGTTTTCTTTTTTGAGCCTGATATAGATATTTTAATATCTTTTTTGCCCATAAAATCACAAGAAAATAGAATTTTAGTGGCCAATTTTTTTGTATCTTACGTTTTTCTTGAAATTTACCATTCACATGAATTTAAAAGTATTTCCTTACATTTATGAAAGATGTAAATCTTTTATTTTTTTTATATTGTATAAGAATTATCTCATCCTCGATGATGTCATTGCCACTTAGTGATTATAACACGTTACTTTCATTAACTCATACAAATCCACGTGTAAATACGTTTTTTAATACTTTCACCTTCATTCCCAAAAACGTATTTATCTTTTTTTTTTTTTTTTTTTTTAATACAACAGCATAAGGAAGGCTTTGATGCAGCTTCTGACATGAAGAGGTTGCTTAAAGCAATGGTAGGTAGTTAACGGTCGCAGAGTATAAGAGATAATAATTCATTCAATCTATAATTGATCAATATTGAATTGAATTGGAGTGCATCGAAAAAAAAAATCTAAATCAAACTGAACTCTTGTGAATCAAAATCAAATCGATAGAGGAAATTAGAGTCAGTACCCAGCCCTAGTCAATGGTGAATGGAATTTTTAAATTATGACCAAACATATGCACATATTTTGTCAGTATTTAGAATGTGATTTATTATTTTTTTGTCATACATCTGTTTCGGAAGTGCACGGCCCTGTGAAACTGACTGATAATGTCATGTCTCCTTTTTGCGCAGGTCCCACCATGAAGCTAAAGCGGCCAGTAGTGTGCAAAATGTACAAAGATCAGATTGACAACTTTTACAAAGAAGTGGCATCTCCGACGACCCCCGACAACCCGATGCCTCCCAAATAGTTGCTCATTTCTGCCATTTTCTCCATCTGCCTGTTAACCATTGTTCTCTCGTTTTGATGGCCTTAACTTGTTTTGGTTTACATTTGTGGATAAGAGGAAGCCATTGTTAATGACATTAGCTTGATTTTTTTTCCCCAACTATTTATTTTTTACATCCAGATGTGAAGTAGCAGCAAAGAAAAGCTTGTTTGTGATGTTCATTGCACTGTAATACTTGAAAAGAAAACAAAGAATTCTCCAAAAAACTGTTTAGAGAAATGTTTACTTGTTGTTTTAGCAGGCTTTCAAAGATTTAAAGCAAAACCTTAATTCGTGGATCAGTTGAAAAACAAGTTTCACATTATAATGTGTCCAAATTGCTGTATTGAAAATACGCTTTTGGTTTAAACCTCCATGTTCATGTTTCTGTTTAACTTGAAAGTGCAAAGTGGAAGGAAAATGACAACGTTGGATTACAGTCGACAGATGCCTTTTAAGTTCTCGATCCAAACCGTGGCCACATTTTACGCAATTGATATCAGATGTTATGACGTTGTGTCGCATGCATTTAGTTTCCCAGCGGACAGTTCCTACTTGAAAACAGAAGTTGATAACATCCAAAGAGCTTTAATGTAAATGAAGTCTTGAATGAAGAGAACATTGTAGGACTTGTGATTGTTGCAACATGGTTGGTGGCTTTGGTGCTCTGACTCGTGTAAACTACCCGAAGTTAAAAGGTTTATGTGATGTAATTTATATCTGTATTGTTTTCATGAGGTGATTGGGAGTGGGCGAGGTTTCATCCTGTAAAGTTACATAAGTTATGTGCCTCCAGAATTTGTTACTCATTCCACTCAATTTAATGAAGGAATGGTGCGTGTTCAATTGCAATTTGAAGCATCAAACTGTGAAGTACTAAAGATGCTCTTATTGGCAGTAACCTGCTTGGTGAGTCGCTTGAGTAAAGGCACAAAGCAGGCAGAACGGAGGTCAAAATTACCAGAAAGGAAATAAATGTTGTACATCCTCGTATCTTGTGTTTGTCTTATTTATGGATTTAGAGGAGAGAATTTTGCGGCTATTTTTTTTTCTGTTTGTATGGATTTACAAAGTGAAAATGGATAGTATTGCCAACATGTGTTTTTATTATTATATATATATATATATATATATATATATATATATATATATATATATATTTTAAATGAGATGATGCAATTTATGGAGTAACTGAGAATGCTGAATGATAAAAATTAAAACGTGGAATCTGAATGGGAACATTGAAAAACATGGAATTATGTCAAATATAATGATTTGTAACGATACAGAATGATTTTGAATGGTAGTGGTTAAAATACATGCATTGAATGATATTCAATTACCGGTGTATGGAATTTAGTGAAATATGGAATATGTGTAAAAATTTGGAATTATTGGTATGTTGGAATGAATGAATTTAATTATATGGAATTAGGTGAAATTTATTAAATGGTTTATTTCAGCTCCATACATAACAAGAGAAAACAAACATCCTTTCAAACAAATCAACCGAAAAGGAATAGGCTGAAGCACCGAACTTATTTGCCTATAGTCTCATGAATAGCATATAATTAATACTATACTAAAATTATAATTCTTGTTTTACATTTTACTAATAGCGCTATAATCATTATTATACTGTACATACAAATATATAAAATGCAGTAAGAACCATGAATGAATTTGCAGTGATACTGGCACCTAGTGGCGCTTTGTCGCTATTGCTGTGTCGTGACAATTCCGAACATCCGGGCATTCTTTTATTTCCGCAATGCAAAGCAATGCAAATGTTTCCTTCACATCAGTGGTTCTCAACCTTTTTTCAGTGATGTGTAAACCCCTGTCGAATAATTGTTTTCAACCAAGTACCCCTAAACCAGCGCAAAGCATTTCTGATTGAAGAAGAGAAAAACAAACAAAATAAAACCAAGTGCTGTGCCCGACGGATTGTGATATTAAAGCAGTCAACATTTCATCACATTTTGAAAACAGAATAGCTAACAAACTAAATCCGAGTTGACCACCGTTTTGACTTGACAATTCCGAGGTCGGCTACTGGTCCTCAAGGGCCGGACTCTTGCACGTTTCAGATGTTTCCGCCCTCCAAACACACCTGATGCATAAACGGTAATCAGAAAGAGCTACAGAAGCCTGATAAAGACCCTAATCTTTAGAATCAGGTGTGTTGGAATAGAGAAACATCTAAAACTTGCAGGAATCTGGCCCTCGAGGACCAGGATTGGGGAAGCCTGATGTAAAGTGAGGACTAACATGTTTCAGTTTTGGGTGTAAAATTGTGGAATGCTCTTGATCGTTGAAGCTAGGTGGGCCGTCTGAACGATAAGGCATCTTCAAAGGGTTGTAATTTAATTTCAATCTCACAGAAGAAGTGGTGATTAACTTTGGTGTTTGGATTGTTCGGTTTTTAGCGAGGGACCATTAGGCCGAGCATAATATTGCTTCCATTGACTTCACAAAAGGCCTCCTTTCGGCCAACGAGGTCATGTTAAAATTCTCAAGCGTGATTCGCTGATGGTGGTGTTTCCATCACAGTCCTCTGACATGAGTCTATTGATCAGCCGTGTAGCAATAAGGTCCTCTCCCACGGAAAATGTTTCCCCGATGGATGTTGAAGATGTGATTAGCCCGACTGAGCCCGCGTGTCCTTTTCACCCCACGCGCATCCGCATTAACTCTATATGAACCCAGTGACCGGGTCAGCCAGCGGTCAATGACGAGACAGCGCAACAACAGTACTTCATGACTTTATTATTCTGATTTGAAAATAAAACATAACATTAAAATAATAACATGTTTTGTCTACAACTTGCATCATATGGCCACATGGTGGCATTCCAATGCCAAGCTTTTTTCTTTTTTTTTCTTTTTACCAAATTGAGTTGCTCATGTGCCCTCCAGTTGGTTTGTTCCGTGTTGACTACGTCCAAATGATGCCACCAATTTTCTCACTGCCTCCCACTGTATTAGCCCAGTCAAAGAAATTAACTTTTATAAATACTCACACGCCCTGCTAACATTAACATTTGGACTCAAGTTTTTTGCTTTTCCTTTTGTGGTGTAAAGATGCACACAGCAGTGCATTGTCCAAGTAGAATTTCTCACACGGACCAAATGCTCGCGCAGTCCTGATCCTTTCCTATGATTTGTTTGTGCCGAGGGAGCGCACCATCTATGAAACCATACAATAATCAAAACATAGGAAAACCCCAAAACACAAAACTGACATTTGTTTGTTTTTCGCTTAACAGCTCCCTGAACAAAAAGTGTGGCGCCCTCGCTGTGGTCCAGTTATTGTGACTGGAAGCAGACAGTGATTAAGTTGAGGTCATCCAGCAAACATCTGCAACACCTGCTTCTTGGTGCCCAGCTGTCATGATGATACACAAAATAACATTACAGGGAACGTCCCAGAAACAAATAGCTTCAAGAGGCATGTTTGTTGGCGACTAATAGTGACAGAACATGCCCAAATTCAAGACAATTAAATAAACCAAAACAAGTTGGCAAAAAAAAAAAAAATCTAATAATATCATATTGCATGTAAATATTGTATAAAATCCTTAAAAATACAGTTTAGGTAACTATTTAAGTACTGAAGTCATCACAGCCAAAAGTGCAGATGTCCATAAATAAAACATTGACTGTGGGTAGACTGCGGGGCTTCTCGTGGGTCAACATCCACTCCAATGACCCAGTCGCCACCACAAGGGGCTAAAAGAGTAGCAGGTCAAACGGTCAGAGTTCATGAACTAGGACGTACACTGAGATTGAAGAGGATGCCGGGCGGGCGGGCTTGTTGTCGTCCTGCTCACAAAAGCAAGTGGGAGGCGGAGGTTTTGTTGACAGAGGCACAGGCTGGGGGTGTGTGTGGGGGGGGGGGGGGGGGGGGGGCGGGCGGGGGGGACTGTTATCAAATCAACAGCGTTTACAGTGAGCAGACGCCAACAGACGAGTATTAAAGCTACACAAAGGTCAGAATAAATACACAAAAGGCAGAGCGGTGAAGGTGTGGACCTTGACCACTGCGGGCTGCTGTGCGGCGTTTTTCTCGCAAACAATCTCCTGTTGCCGTCTTGGTGCTGAGGAACTAAGTTGAAGTGAGAGGAGGAGCTTCACCTTATCACATTTTTTTTTTTAAATCAAATAATTTTCCAGTTCAAACCGGTTACAATTCATTCAATTTGGAAAATGAAACTTAAATCGGATTCATCGATTAATAAACAAAGTGACTGCACCCTCACACTACACTCACCGCTGATATTTCACCTCGTTTCAGATGGAAGCCACCCACAAACTTTTGAGAGTGCGCATACACAGCAGCCCGAATCAACAGTTTCTACAGCTAGTTCCTATTACGTCCTCCCTCCCACAATAAACATTAAACACTGAGCTAAGTGGCAGAAAGCAAGAACATGAACACCGGTTCAAACATTTTACAGTTTCTACAGAGATGAGAGGAATGCCTATGACGGTCAACGGCCTACAAGGACACTGAGGAAGGAAAAAAAAGGAAGCCATTAAGACAATACTGAATCATCAGGCAGATTTAACACTTGGGTCCCTCCCCATCCCAAATCGGAGCGGGGGGATGCTTAACACCCACTTCACACTGCAGAAAGGCACTAAAGTGGGCTTGTTGCTGTTGGGCGTAGAAAAATAAAAGATATACATTCATCGCTCACAGGTCATTTAACCGCAAATCTGGGAGTAGAAACGCAAATGCACTTGTAGAAAAATAAAATGTTAAAAACAAACAAAAAAAGAACTTAAAAAAAAAAGGGTGGGAACGCATGGCCCCGACTTTTCCTTATTTTTGGATTGTGGGAGACGAGTATGGCTACTTTAGTGAGTTTTCAAAAGCCACCAGTAGGCAATTGAGGAGCGCACCGGCGACCGGCAGTGGAGCCCTTTGGTGCACGCTGACATGGGGGGAGGGCCGGGGGACGGGGGCATTTGGAGAAGGAGGAGGAGGCGGGAGGTCACAGCTCAGCTTTCAGTGTGAGGGCGAAGTCGACACCAAGCATGTTCGGATGTCGAGGATGGCATCCAAACACGCATGTGACACGCTTCTGTGTGAAGATGGGCGGGGGGAGTGATGTGGTCGCAAAGGAGTGTAAATGTGAAGTGGGATGAGGACGGGGCCGAGGGGAACTCCAAAATACACGAGGATAGAAAATCCTATCCCGTCCACGCCTTCCTCCTCTTCCTCCGTCCGTTTCCCGCCAGCGTGGCGTCAAGGTGCGGCGTCTTGGTGTGTGCTTCTTTGTTCTCGCGCGGGGTGGGTGTGTGCTCGCTGGCCGTTCAGCGATTCAGTCGGGCCGACGGAGGAGCTGCGGTGACCTCCGGCTCGGCTCGCCGTCACGTGGCCGTGGCCTCCAGGTAGCTCTGTAGTTTGCGGACGGTGGACTCGTCCAGTGAAAAGAGGTCAAAGTCAAAGGTGGTGTTGGTCACGTTGAAGTGGCCCGTTTCCTCGATTAGGTTGACGATCTGGGACGCACAAGTACACGCACAATTTCATTCACTCGAACAAAATGGGCCACATCAGCAAGTAACCGAATCAAAATATTTGTTATAATATGAATCATAAACAGGCTGTTGTCAATCTGCACTTCACATCAACAAGCCAAAGAAGCAATTCATTTAGAACCAAATAGCTTATTGCCATAGAAATAGAACTTGAGGATGCAACTAACAGAACCATAGTGGCAACATAAAGCATCTAAGTGAATAATTTTCTCTCTTTTTTTTTTTAATTTATTTAATTTTTTATTAAGTTTGTGCATATAAAAAGTGATTGTTATGATTGAGTCGTGTCATATGAATCATTGGCTCATGTCTGACTTTGCCCGAGATCTACATGGTTTTAAAAAAGAAAGTAATTTCAATTTTCATTTTAATGTTGGCTTTTTGCAATCATGAAAAAACATCTAATGTCACATTTTTTATTCTAAATGTCTCTTCCAATTTGTTTTAATAAATAAATGGGAGAAATCATTTGATTGATTTTGATTGATTTGGACACTTTTTTTTTTTTTTTTTTTTCCAGACTTATACCCGTGTGATTACTCAACTCTTCAGTACTCAACACCAACACCAAGTGCCAATACCACTAGTACCTTTGATACATAACTTTTTCAAAAAAAAAAAAGAAAAAAAACATAACCCATATGAATGTCATATTAAAAGCAGCACGTCTTTCAAAAAACTTCAAGTTGATTTCCATTTGTGCAGTTCTAGTACCCACTGGTGGCTAGTTTTTTTTTTAGTGCAGTTTAATTCTCATACGGCATGTATGTACAAAAGCACAATATTGTGTTTTTTTGTGTTTGTTTTTTTTTTTTTTTACAATATTGTGACCCGTGTGTCTCGCCAACCTCCCCACAATATCGTGATAATTGTCATATAGTGACCTTCATATCGTGATATCGTATTGTGACTATCAAACTTGAGTTGAGTTGAGTTGAGTTACATCCCGACAGTAGAGGTGATACAAATACTAGTTAATGAAAATTCATCTGGATGATCTAATCAAATTGTATCTCCCTGAATCATAATCCAGTATGAGGTGGCAAGAGATTCCCACCCTTTTCGCAGTCAATATTTAATTGTGAAGTGTTCATGGGATATATTTATCAAAAAATTTAAAAACATAAATACAAATTTTAAAAAATTGAAAACTGGTCATTTAGTTCCTAATTTTTTTCAGTGACGGACTCTTCTTTAAATGCCCAGAAGGAATTGATGTTTGAGTGCAAAAACATGAGTGTGCCAGTTCCATTATGTTGTTGATATCCACATCATATACAACACAATTCAAATCTCTGCACAATTCCTTCCACATGATTTGGCAAAAGATCCCTAAGTGAAGCAAATTTCCTCAAGTCTGGCAGCTTGTCAATCATATTTAAAGCTTCTTATCCGAGCTAACTACAAAATGAGGCAAATTTAAATGCTCTCCTTAACAGAAATTAAACTGCTTGAGTTGAATTAATCTCACAACTGTTAGTTTGTAGAACAAGTAGATATACAAGTAGATTAGAAGCAAAACAGGCTTCTTTTTTTGTGAACTTGTTATAAAACAACTTGTGAATGGAAAACTTCAGATTTCTATTTTGGGAGAGGAATTTATTTGTTGAAACAAATGACGCATGGCTGGATGACCGGATGACTGCATGGTGTCAATTCAGAATTTTTTCTTGCTCTTCAGTGGTGCAGTTAACACCATGACAAATACATTAATCAAAAACAATATACAATAAATGCATATTTTCAGATTGTAATGAGGGCTCTTTCAAAAATCGGATCCATATCCGATATGTGCCAATACAAATGCTGTGCAAACAGATTAAATAAACCCCGTCAACCGACATCATCCAAATGCATTAAAGCAAAAACAAACTATGGTTGCCAATAGAGCAAAGTTGAGGTGATTCAACTAATGGGAATGAGTCAGCCAGGTCAACGAGATGGTATGCAACCAGGTTTTGTATTTTTACTCTTTACTTCCTTGTTGCCACTGTCCATTGTTGACATTTGTGTCCTGTTCTTGCTTCACGACAATGTAAAAATAACAAGGCATGCTCACTTACCACTGTAACGACTTTCTCATCTTAAGTGTTACTTTCAATAAAAAATGTGGACCCTATCATGTTTTCGACACAACAGCCCGAAGCAACACCATGATTGAGACAAGCGCACACACCTGTTGCAGGACATTGCGCTCCCTTAAAGCCATCAGTCTGCGATGGAGGTCCACTAATTCTTCTGTGTAGGCCTGCAACGTTTGGGAGGAGAGAAAAGTGTTACTGAGCAGCAGTATGTAACTGTGAATACAAGGGTGCTCTATTGTTGAAAATCAGCAAAGAAAGACTCCATGCAAACAGCACGGATGTTTTGTTATTATATCAACTAGATCCATCTGAAGAATGTTTTATGTGGTGGTTAAGGATACATCACAATTACATCTGGCTTCAAGGGTTCAGCGGCAGTTTGTCCAAACATCTGTTTCTGTTTGCCCAACAGCAATCTATTTGAACTGGATTACTAAACGTGGGTTAACGTGTGAGATGAAGCATAAAAAGTGGAGGTATTTACCCTTCCTCCCTTGTCGTATCCCTTCTTCAACACCTTCTCGGAGCGGAACGATGAGTCTGGACTCTTTCTGCCAGACAACTGCAATCACAGCCACGGAGATTCGAGAAAGTTAGCACAGACAAGAGATGGAGGTTGTTGGAAAAGCAATGGCATGAATGCCTACAACCCAGAAAGTATATGAGACATCACTGTGAAAAATAATTCCAACTGTATGTTTATTAGCAAAAAAAATGGTGTCACTTCAAGTATCTTGTCAGTTAAGATTATTTTAATGTGCTCAGTGAAAGGAGGCACAAAACCAGGCCTCACTTTATTATTGGAGGAGCTGTGTTTCTGTGGGGGTGGGGCGGGGTCTCGACTGGGGCGGTGTGAGCCGTCACTGCTGTCACTCTCGCTGTCCAAGCTCAGTCTGACAGAAGGGGGGGAGAGGGACAAGGTCATGAGGTCACTCACACAGAGACTGTTGACTTTCCGTAAGTGCGAGGTGAGTCACATTTCATTCAATGTCTGCTTAATTGCCCTTATAAATTGGATCAATGGTTGTATTTCAGAAGTCCCACCGAGTGGGGAACTAATAATTCCTGTGAAAAGACTGACCGAGAGTCGCGATTGGGGGGATTGGTCTTAATGGGGGTCCCCTCCTCCGAGCTGCTGTCGTCATCGTCTGACTCCTCTGACTGGATCTCCTCCACCATAGATCGCAGGGGACCTGGGACAAACAAAAACCACTTCAAATGGCATGGACGGATTTTATTTAATTTTTTTAATTCAAACATTTCTCACTAAATAATTTAACGGAGGACATATATTTTTATTTAGTACACATGGGCCTCACAACGACACGGATGTTTCCTCTGAATCAAGTTTCTAATACTGCACCTTGTCCTGGTTTCTGTCCGGGCTCAAAGTCCGAGTCGGAGCTGGAGTCCGAGCTGGAACTCGAGTTTGAAGGACTGGAAGGAGCTGACTGCTGAAGGAGGAAAAGCGTAATGGCTCGTTTTCGAGTTGGTACCAAAATAAATAAATAAAATAAAACAACAATAATAATAATAATAACAACAACAAAAACAATAATACCTCCGACTTTGAAGATGCTTCGTCCTCTGAATTAGACTCTTCCGACTCGGGCAGTTTTTTGGGTTCTTTCAAATCCTGCGTGTCGTTTTTGCCTTTGGCCCAGCGACCTTTTTCCTTGGAGTGTTTTTTGTCAGTATAAGGTTGACTGACAGCGGACGATGACGACACACGAGGGGAACCCGTGAAACTCCCCCCCGATGGGCCTTTGGGCCCCTCAGAGCTGCCCTTTTTCTGCTTCTTCGCACTGGGTTTGGGAGACTCCACAGTGGAGGGTCTTTTACTGGGGGCTTTGGATTCAGCAGAACCCCCTCCTCCTCCCCCACCACCGACACCGCCGCCGCCACCACCACCACCACCACCACCACCACCACCACCACCACCACCACCACCACCACTCCCTGCTCCCCCTCCTTTTGGAGACATGCCCTCCATCTTTGACTCCTTCAGGGTGAGTTTGGGTTCTTTGAAGGCCGCCTTGGGCAGGACTTTGACTTCATCTTTCACCTTGACGTCTGATGGCTTTTTCGAGGATGAGGAAGAGTCACGTCCGCTCTTGCTGCTTCCATCTCTGTCGTTGTCCCCTTTCGACGAGGCTTTACTCTCGGAGTCTTTTCGGGGTCTTTCGCGATGCTCCTTGGTCATCTTGTGCGGTTTGGGTCCTTTGCTGCTGCTGCCGCCACTTCCTTCTTTACTGGCTTCCTAAAGGTAGAAAACAGAGGATCAACAAACCTTTGCTATTATCCCTAAACTCTGTTCAAGTATTCTACAACAGCTTGAGATAAACATGGGCCCTTGGCCAAAGTGGATATGAAAAGTCTATACACCCCTGTGCAAATGTCATTTTTTTTGTGCGTGTCAATAAGACCAAGATAAAACATTTCAAAGCCGGAACCGTACGTCCCACAGGTAAAAATCATCACATTCCTGGAACCGCGGGGACGAGAGCTTTCCAACGGTAAGTGGCCCGTCGCCGTGCGACCTTCCGTTCTGGAGATACAGGGGGTCAACTTCGGAACAACCTATATCCGAAATCAAGCACAATTTCCGGATAAAGCCACGGAGGTCCCGGTGCCCTGGAGCTTTTTCTTACGGCTATTTCCCAGGAATCATATGCCCCACAGGGAAAATTAACACATCCATGGAACCCCGGGGACCAGAGCTTTCCAACGGTATATGCCTCGTCGGCATGCGACCTTCCCTTACCTGGATTCACCCGAGTCAACTTGACGGAAATCAAGCTCAATTTCCGGGTAAAGGTACCCGAGGTCCCGGTCCTCTGGAGGTATTTTTTTCAACGGACCCGTACGTCCTACGAGGAAAATGAACACATCCCTGGAATCCCTATATGGCCCGTGCCGGTCCGACCTTCCCTTCCCCGGATCAAGGGGGGGTGTACAGCGACCTACCTATACCCAGAAAATGGAGCACTTTTTTTCGGATACAGCTAGGCCCGATTACACCCCCCCAACCGGGCGAACCATAGGTCCTACGGGGAAAACCTCCTTCCCTCACATCCCCGGAACCGGCTTGACCTCGGCTTTCCTACGGTGTCGGTGCAGGTCCTCCACGACCCTCCGGGCCGGAGAAACAGGGCCGAGGAAATTGACTACACCACTCGCGGGATATATAGCCTGTTAAACTTGATTTTTCAAAATGTTTTTCTAAGACAAGTCTTCCATCTTGGCACCCTGCCCTATTGTAGAGACATATGGAGAAAAGCAAACAAACAAAAAAAAACAAAAAAACCCCGGGAGATTTCACAGGTACAGCACATCCAGTACTTGACTGAAATCCCTGCTGCTGTTTCACAGTGTTCAAATGCCTTAAAATTCTTCAGTAACCTTCTCCTAACTGTTTTACCTTTGAACAGAGAGATCCCTCTTATGTTGTGGAAGCTCTCTGCTGACCACGGCTTGTGCTGGAAGACATGACTTCAAAAAATGGAGTCCACCCACTAGAACATCTGAAGTCAATTTGGAGTTAATCAGAGGCACTTTAAGTGGTGGCCAGTGTGTGCTGACTACCAATTAACATGAGGTTAGTTAATACTGAACACAACCTCATGCCCAATTATAAGAGGATGTCCAATCACATTTTCTCAGCTGCTTATTATATTACCCCCCCCACCCCCCCAAAAAAAAAAACATGCACACATAATAGTGGCAATTTTTTTTTAAAGATTTACCATGATCTCCTTTTTTACATCAAATATCTGTTGAGTATATGAACTAAAGTGTGTAGGCCTTTAATATCCAGTGCACATTTTATTAGTCAGTACATTTTGTATATAATTGTAAATATTTGTTCATGTTTGATGCAGTCAAAGCACATCAAAATATCAAATCAAATCAACAGCATAACTACTGAATATTAAGGCATCTTCACAGGGGTGTGTAGACTTTTTATAGCTATTGTAAGATCGTTTCTATTTCCACAATGTCCACTAAAATTTACGGCAAATATTGACATTCAGAGGGAAGCTGAAACATACTCAACGTAACCTTGCTTACGCTCAGGATAACTTCAAAATAAAATTTGTTTACATTGATGGCAATGCAAATAGCCTTAGTAGACATTTATTTTGAAAGTGGCCCATGTCGTGGCATGACGGCTAGCTTGACTTCCATTTTAGACATTCATATTTTTCATTGACATTAAGTTGCGACCAACATCAACACAACGCTATCCCGAACTCATATTCAATTGCTAATTTAGGATGCCAAGTAACCACTAATTAATTACATATGAAAGATATTTATTATTTGTGCTAGTGATCGATTGAGGGAAGCCTGAACAATGCAGGGGATGCTCCGATTTTGTCCTCCAAGATAAGATGGCTGACTAATTCAGCATCCATGCTAATGCTAACACAACAGTTGCTAACAATTATAGCCTTGAGTCAACCAGCTTGGTGGGCAGATGTGATGGTTAAAGGCATACGGTACAAGGCCAACGCAAGCTCATAGTTTTGCACTCACATAGGAAATTAAAAAAAATAAATAAATAGATAACAAATGAAGGCGAGGAGGAGAAATTAAAGTACTAAATATTTTTCTCTTTTTTTTTCCACATGGAAAGCTACTATGGTTCTATTTGTACCAAAAAAGGAAATAGAAAGCAGACCTGAGCCAAGTGCTTGTAAAATGACAAGCAGCATCTTGGCAACACAACCAACCTTTGACACATGAGATGTCTTGGTTTTCTTGGGATCTGAGAAGGCTGAGAGGGGGATGGTGGGAAGGATTGGATAGTCTGGACTGGGCCTCGACACTGCTTCCGCCACCTCCGGAACCACCAATACCTACATTAACAGGGAGGAGAGATGCACGTTACACAGGTCTATATCACAAAGTAATAAAAAAAAATATATATGTATACAGCTTTGTGATTCTTTTTTACTCAAACTAAGAAAAAAAATGAGTTATTGAGATAATTCCTTTAATTGTGCTCCAAATATGCTGAACAGACTCACCCCTCCAGCTTTGATCAGCTTTTTCCTGAAATCTTTGGTGGGATTGTTGAAGGTGAGCTTCTCACAGCGCAGGTGATTAACCGGAGGATTGCCCTCCAAATTGAGGAATAGGTCGTAGTTGAAGCACACCTTTTTTGGCTCTTCCTAAACAAATTTCATAGACAATTCATTATATCAATATGAACGATTCGAGAAAAGCAAACATCAAACATGGAGTGAAGCATGCACACTGAGAAGACACAAATTCTACTTGGAGGGTTCTGATAGAATTTGCGATAGTTTTGAACGCGCAGTTTTCAGGTAAAGCCCTTTAGTTGCATCTGTAAGGGACTACGTATGTTATTTTGTCTACTTATTACTCAAATAGCTAATGATGAAGTGACAGTTTAATAGCATCTTTAGCATTTCCTGACACTTAAAGGTTCTAATGGTTACGAGCCCATATACAAGCAGATTATTTCTGGATTCAGCAGGAGCCTTATTTCTGCCACATCACAAAGTGTGTCCATTCATTAACAAAATTAATTACTTCTTTTGGACGAGTCCTCCAGTCAAAATTGTCCAGCATTTAACAACATCAAATTATATCCATTCTCTAAATAACAATGTAAAAATCGAAAACACATTTTTAGGCAATTACGATCATTTTTACTGGCATATTTGCTCATTTATGCATTTTATTATTTAGTGTGACAAATCTGTCAAAAGCAACAAAACAAGCTTTTGTCATTTTTCCCTCTCACCTTGTTCTTGAAGTAAACCTCAATCAGCATGAGGAAGCCCGCGTAGCCCGACTCCTCCACTTTGTATGGGGGCTCTTTGCATACTGCAGACACAAACACAGGAGCACAATTCATCTCAACTATATTTTTGAGACAAATTTTGGTAATATATCGGTCACAAACAAAAACAGCCATGTGTAGTGAGCTAAACATATACCAGGGATCTCAAACTCAACGTATGCGGGGGACACTGGAGAGAGTATTGGAGTGTTTGGGCCGTATCAAGTGTTCTAAAGAAAAAAAGGAGTTCAAGCATTGAAAAATATTTACTGTGCTATGTTGTTTACTCAAACTCCTCGATGGTATTTACATGACATTATGTACCACACGTGTGCCGTTCATGGGTGCTCGCACTGCACGGAGTGCCAAATGTGAACTAACCGGTGTTGTTCAAGTAATCAAGTTACTTTTGAAAAGTCAAGAGTTGCAGTTATTTCTCTTAAAAGTAGCTAATTACTTTACTAGTTATTCAATAATGAAAGTAAGTACTTTAAATTACTTTACTTTAAAAAATAATATGCAAAACAAATTAAAAAGTGTAATGGAAGTTTTAAACGTGCAGAAATTTTGACAGGCATCTTCATTTTTATCAACTTACTGGCAAAACAAAAGCTGCTGTGCAATATGAAATAAACAACTGAAGACATCGTCAACATTGACAAGCAAACAGACTATTTTCAGTCTCACAAATAGAAACCTCACATCTGGCCTTTTCAAATAAAATAAAAAAGATGGATGAACATAAAAGTGTTGTCAGCCTCAATTGAGATGCTTTTCAATAAGGCTGCTGTATGCGAAGAGGTATTTAAGAGTTATTAAAAAGAAAATATCTCTCTCTCTCTCTCTGTCTCTCACTCACTCACTCACTCTCTTTCTCTCTCAAACATGCTAGTACGGTCGGGGAACTAGCTTGGTCTCAAAATAATCTGAGATTCTTTGCTTCTAATTCACAAATGATTTATATAAATACCCATAGCAAATGTTGTTAATCCAATCGATTCCCTAATCAAACATTTTAATGTGTACCGCTCCAAGGACTGTTCATCTGCACCTTCTGCATACATCTTTTTTGCACAATTAACATTATAGGAAGCAGAGGATGACATTATCAATCACAAAATAACACTCTGTGTAAACGCAGCACGGCTGAAGACGCTAAAAACGAGCCGGCAGACTCGCAAGGTCACATCATCCCGTGACCTCAATGAATACCATCTCTACCTGAAACGAGGCAATCAAACAACATTAAATCACATTAAGCTTCTATTGTATCTTCAACTTGTCAATGAACTGTTTCATTCTTGCTTCAATGATTTTCCTTTCTGTTAATCTGTTGTCGTCAATTATCTAATGTGCATCATATTAGGTAGGAGAGTGTGAAATGTGTGAGAGGGAGTGTGTGAACGCTGCGACTGTCATACCTCTCTTGGGTTTGGGGAAGCTCTCATGCAGGCGGAAGACAACCTTATCTACAAAGTGCTGGATGTCGCCGTTCTCCGGCCCTCGGACAAAAACCATCCAGTCGTGGGTGAAGCCCTCTGATGTTACTTTCTTCCTCAGCTGAGCTCTGTGGCCCAATTCCAGTTTCACCTGCACAGTGCACTGTAAATATGAGAACAAGAGTAGCAGTCAATGCTTGTTGGCCCTTTGGATTTGGTAGAAAATGTCCAGGAAGTGCAAGGTCAGGAAGAGAAGAAACAGACCCTGAGAACAAGAAGGATGCATCCAAATCAAAACATGCCACCCATTCTTGACAAGTTTTGAATACTTTAATGACCACATCGAGGTTAAATAAATGTCAAGTTTATTCAGCTAGATCCTTTGTGTATTCAAACTCTTGACTGCTTTCAAACGAATAACGACCTGTATTTGATTTCATGAGCATGTACAGAACATTCAGTAATGACACATCTGTGCCCTAGCTGACAAATTCCTTCTTATACCTTTTTTGTTAGCCAGCATTAATAATTATCCCCATGAAAACCAAGCTCAAGTGTAGTGTGCATGGTTTTTTTTTGTTTTTTGTTTTTAAAAGTGCAGTGCAGCATTGACCAATGCCTCCAATCTCATCACATTGATTGAACTCTCGGTTGACTGGCTCGCGACTGTGATTAGCTCTTTGAGACGTTATTAGACTTGGGGTTCACATACCATTTGCACCCTCCACTGTAAGGTTTGCATGGTGTGTCCAATAAAAACATGAAAACACACAATTTTGCATATCATAATTTAAGCAGACCGTTTCGATGAAGAACAGATACATTTTATGAGCAGTTTATGCAGAAATCCAGGTAATTATGAGAGATGGGACATGTTGGTCACAGAGGTAATACATTTCTAATATACAAACACACACACATGCACACGCTGTCCGGCACTGACAGCTCAAATACGGCTAAGTCAACTAAGTTGATAAGTGAAATAAAAGTCAGGAATCAAAATAATTTATTGTTGTTTTTTTTTAGGTCCCTGTAAATGGAAAGTAAAAATGTCATAAATTTGACGCACTGCAGATGAGTGTTGTTAATATTAGGAATAGACCGATTATTGGCTGGGCGGATGATCGGCGCCGATATTCAGCATTTTGACAAATATCGGCATCAGCCTTTTTGATTAATCATATGGCCAATTACCAGTAATATCAATTTAAAACTATGTTATCTTCAGGAAACTATTTATTAAAAATTTCAGTTAACTCAGTAACATAAGCTGGGAACGTCTGTTTTTGTTTGAAAACTAAGATAAGTGAAAATGTTACTTTTCAGATATTTGAAACTTTGGAAAAATTTATTTACTGTAGAAAACAATAGGGAGCCTGTGGAACGCCCTTCCAGACAACCTCGGACTATCAATAGTTTTAAAAATGGACTTAAAACCTTTCTATTAAAAGACATTTGAATTTATAAACTTATGTGTTTCTACGAATTTTACCTGGATTTTCTTCTTTTAACATTTTTATTGTACCACTTTGAGATATTTTGTAGATGTAAAGTGTGTTACAAATAAAATGTATTATTATTATTATTATTATTATTAACTAAGATTTAATAAATAAAAAAAACTCCAATATTTTGCCAATCTTCAAAGCTGTTAAATAAACATATGCTTACAAAATGTCAACAAAATTAAGAGTTTGCCGATGATTATTATTTTATTTTTCATTTTTACGGCAATATTTTCCCTGTTTGTGAAAATGAATATCGGCTCTAAATATTGTTATCGACCTCATTGACTACTAATAATTGGAATCGGTATCGGCCCAGGGAAAAACATATCGGTCTATCTCAAGTTAACATGATTGCCAAAGTTGAAAGGGGGAAAAAAATTAATAAATAATAAAAATAACAAAATTGACAATATATGAAAACTGAAAATGGTGACCAGTTCAGATGCTCCAGTCACCTGTCACTCCAATATGTTCATACGTCAAGCACATACAAATCCCATGTTTGTGCTGCGAAAATGCTACATATTAGCTTAACAGGTTAAAGCCACTGCTGCTAGAATATTTAAGTCCCACCTAGTTGTCGAATCTGCTTAACATGTTGTTCTTCAGGGTAAGTGACTGTTCTATTAAACACAGCGGCAGGCCCTTTACAATAATTACTATATTGACTTATCTTTTGTAAAATAAAAAGACATTCCAGTACATTTCCACGCTGGAAGTGTCGTATTTACAAGCATGATTTTTGTGTACGTCATCAACATTTAGTCGCACTGGTTCTTTCCCTCGCCTGTCAGTAAAGAGTTGGCTGCTTGAGCCGGTAAATTTCCAAAGATTTGTCCAGAGGAGAAAGCCCATTGGCGGCCGGGATATCATTCTCGCTCAAGAACAATGACAGCATGACCTGTGTGACAGTAGTGTGTTTGAGGGAAGGTGTATGAACACTCACGAATACTGACTAGTGAGGACACTAAGAGATTGAGTGTAGAAGGGGCCAGTTGACACAATAAGGAAGGAATGAAGAATGTAAGGACTTCGCTTTGACAGTTGAGTGGCTGATGAGCTGGGATTAAGTGAGTGCGGTTGAGATGAGCACTCCATCCAGTGATCACATTGTAACACAGAAGGACACACAGGCAATGCATGCATGTAGGAACACACACACCTGGCAGGCTGCCTGGCCATTCTGTGGCAGTAATACCCTGTAAGTACAGACTCCACCACACCCTACCATGGAGTCCCGGTAACTACCAGCACCAGCTTCACTGGACTTGGAAATCGCATCAAGTGCCTTAAAAGTTCAATATAGTGAGCAAATGATTTCAAATTTCCTCTAGAAAAAAACCAAATGCATACTGTTCAAAAGGTTTTCTAATCACTATCACCCACGGGGAAAAAAACAAAACAAAAAAACAGGAAATCAGTAATATGACCAACCCAACCACAGAGCTTGCAGTCTCATGACAAGAAAACCAGCTGATCTCTCATCAGCATTCCCAAACAAAGTAGTCCTCCCATTCAAAAGAAATAGCCAGTGATCACGATGATCCAGTTCAGACGAACCGAGATTTTCATCTGGCTGTATAAAGATGTTGCATAGGATAATATAGAAGTACATATTTACAACAGTGCAATACGCACATCAGCCTAACAGTGTGTAAGGGTAAACCATTTTATAGCTACTGGTTCAGCATCAACATGGAACTGCGTATTCCACTCATGTCAACAAACGTCACGTCAAACGCAATCCATTTAGGGACTAGTTGACTTCCATTCTTCCAAGTTCCAACATTTTTTCCCCCATAGAAATTGTGGGAAAAGTTGTTCTAATCTAGTGTCAAACTGATATCAACAAACAGTACGGCAAAAAAATAAGAAAAGTGAGTCAAAAATTCCCATTTCACACATCAGTCAAACCAATTGAGAAGCAAAATTACCAACAGTCGTTTGTTGCAGGACTCCGGGATTGGGAAAGCCTGTGTAATGGAAACCATGAACGATAACTTGTTATGCACATAACACTGAATATTCTGGATAAGAAATAATAATAATCATCATCGGTGTGGTCACTGCTTCCAAGTGCTTTAGCTTTCCCTCCACTTCATGAAATACTTCAATTCAGTAGCAAATGGGGTATTCTGGAAGCAGGGAGGGCAGCAGCACCAGTGGATTCTTTAGTTCTGGCGGCTATTAGCTGTCTTCTTCATCTACGTACACGTCGCAACTCAGTTTCTGACGTCACTTTCTTTGCTCAGGGCCGTAGCTAGTCATTTGGGGCCCAAGGCAAACACTACACCATCCGTACTTTAGTTCCATTTTGACAAAAAGGTCAGCTACGTAATTTTGTCCTGCTATTGAAATCAGTTATTATCTGATAGCTTAAAGCTACGGAATGTAGAAAATTTCATTTCGAATCGCTACTGCCACCAAAAAATGAAAATGTACACACCCTTCTTCACGTACACAGTGAGCACATGACGTCACATCCACAGACTGGGGATGGGAAATTCGAACCCAAATCCAGTCTGAAAACTATTGGCCAGGAGCTTGCAGGAATACCCATTGTGAAGACCTAAGGTGTTAAAGGAAGGCTCCTTTAATTTTACATGTATGGCTTGATCGGCAGTAAATAGTTAGTTTAGCTACGAAAAATGCATAAGAGCTGAAGAATACACCCTTATATTGATTTATTTAACTTTTCTTCAACATAGAAGTACTTCCGTGTTGGAACGCCCCCGAGTGGTGACGTAACAAGTGTGTATACTCGCTTGGCGAACAGTAGTTCACGCAGACATAACAACGAGGAGGACACAAACTGTCACTTATGCCTTTGTGTATTGCAAAATTTTGCAAGGCGTCGGCAAGGAAAAACCCGCGAGACCCCCCTTAAAAAAAAACAAAAACAAAAAAAAAAAAAAAACAAAAAAAAAAAAACGACTTGAGTAGACAATGGTTTGTTTGCTTAGTGCTGTCAACCTCCCGAAGGACAAGCAGGCGTGCGCGCAGCGAACATTTCAGGCATGAGGACTAAGAAAATATGTTACAATTTGAGATGGGGTACGCCACACGCCTAATACTAAAGCCCAACGCAGTACCGAGTATCTTTAAAGAACCAGACGTGGGAAATAATCAAGCCGATGGAGGATCTCTGGCGGCTACTTCCGCAACTGCTAGCAACACGGAGCCTTCACTGTCACCAACAGCCGGCACAAATCGAGTCCCTACCTACGGCCACTGAAAGATCTCGGAGAAGCGAAGCAAATTTAAAGCGAAAGGTAGGCATGTTTCGGGGGTGGGGGGGGGGGGGCATTCGTTATTATACTGCACGGACTGTTTTATTTCATAATTCATTTGAGTGTGAACATCGTCAAGTACGGGGACAGGACGTTATGTTTTATTAGCTCGTAAGTTGTTTATACTAAACAAACTGACCATGTTCATAATCTTATTTTAACAAAACAATTATAGAATGTGGATTAGTGTCATTATCATGTGTCATGTGCGACGTACTACATTTGTGTTCTGTCCCGCTGTTCTTCCTGTGGTGCCTTCCACTTTCATTTGCATTTCGTTCGGATCCAAACCATTGATAACCAGCCTAGGTAACGGCGTCTCGCATTTCCTTACTTCATTCTGTCTATAAATAAACACGGTTAATACACAACCTTCTTGCAAGCTTTCGTTTACATCATCGGGACGCTACGCAAAAAAAGAAAAGAAAAAAAACAGCTAGGGGAGGTTGGGCGCTGTAACGATGATACATTTAATTTTACTATTTTTTATTTTTCCTGAAATAGTTCGTCAGTTCCACACGTTTTGCATTGCTCGTACTGTGTGTCACTTTACCTGTTGGATATTGGCAGTTGAGATTGTCCGCAAGGAACCGATCCTCGAGTTCTTTCATTTCCAGCCAGCACACATTCATTAGCGGATTGTCCATTCCTGTGCAGCTCCCGCACCACCCCCCGCCTGATTCACTCGTTCGTTAAAGTTTATTTTGTGCCCGAAAAGACCATCTGGCGCCACAACTTTCACATCCAAGGCAGACTTTCCTTCGGTAGGGTTATTTTGTCGTGTTGGATCGAAGCGATAAGGTTTAATCCTTCCGGGTTTGACGCTAGATGCACGGCTGCGTTGCATAGTGCTTCCATAGTGTAGCGTTTACACACTAGTGACGTAAACATCCGGGTTATTTAGTCACGTGTAACAAACATGCCGGCGTTCGATTCATTTTAACATCGGTTTAAAAGTTATTAAATGTACATAAAAAAATAATCACGTCACCAAATTAATTATTGAAAAAGTAGCAACTTTTTGCTGCTAAAAATGGATCAATAAGTAAAGTGTTCCTTTAATCTACTAATTAGATGTTTCAGTCATAAATGGTCAAATAAAAAGGCTATCATAAAGATATTTTTGGCCAAATTGTTACGGAGAGCAGCTTTAAGTTAGCCTAATAATACTTCAATGCAAAATATTCAATAGCCGCAGCGCTAAATTCAACTCGTCGATTATAGTCGTACTTTTGTTTAATAAAACCCCTGTTGTTCGGGTCCCAGACCCTGAGATATACCTACAAAAAAAAAAAAAAAAAAAAACTTGCTCCTCAAAATTCGAATTTTGTTCCTCAATTGAAGTCATTGTTAATCAAAATGGCTCATCACAGGAAAGAAAAAAATATTTCAAGCCTTGTACAACCTTTTTACCATACACGCACTGTTTTAATTTGATTCAGCATTCTTAAATGTCTATTAAAAAAAAAAGTTATTAAGAAAAGTTGGCCACGTGTTAGGATACTAAGAGCAATCCTGTCAGCTAGTGGCATTAATTATATTGCTAAATTGTCCCAAGCAGTCAGAACGTTTCCTATATCAGGTTCTATGGTTGCCATGACATATGCATTCTTTGCTAGCAAGGGTTACCTTTCTGTGGTGGAATTATGCCCCAACCGCCACCAAAAAAATAAATAAATAAATAATAAATATATAATAATAAATAAATAAATAATATATATTAAAAAAAAAAAAAAAAAAAGCTAGAATAAGCAAAACACCTTTGATCTGAATGATCAGAAGATGTGCATTGACTCGCTCAAATTGTGGAAAATATCTTTCCGAATTCTTTTAAATAAATTATGAAGAAGCTCAACTATATTGTAAAGAGATACCGTTTAACCATGGTATTGTAATAACACCACCTTTAAGAGCAATCTAAACAAAATCAACATCTTTTCTGCAGTACCTTTGACCTCACATTGGCGTCTTTGTTCTTTGCCAGCTTTCCGTAGATCATGCTGCTGACTCCAATAGACTTTACTCGCTTGTCCCAGGATTTTGTTTTCCACTGTACACAGTGCCCAGCGGTGTAGCTGGTTGTCATAGAAATGTCAAAGGAAGGAAACTGCTGTGCCGTCATCCTCAACATGACATAAAAAATCTGGCATCTTGAAAACCTTGAAGTGAAGTGTAAGCCTATCCAGCACTCCTTGGAGCAATTTGTCAGAAACCAGACAGAAGGAAGAATTGTTGAATCTCCTAAATTGACTATACTGTATTGTGATTTCTGTTTGAATCCTAAATGGAAAAAAATGAAAAACTTGGCTACTTTGTACAAGGAGACATTATCAATAATAATAATATAATAAAAAAAATTCCATAACAAACAATGACAGATAATTAAAATAATAAAGACCTAAATGTCCAAAAATTTGCATTTTACCATTAAAATTGCATGACATGAATGGAAATTTTCTATTCTTCTAATTTCTAGTTCATGATCATAAAACAGCGATGAGAGGTCAGTCGATATTAGTTAGTATCAGGTAAGGGGGGTGTGCAATTAATCGAAATTCAATTACAATTTCAATTATTACACTCCACAATTACAAAATCGCCACAATTGCAAAAAAGTTATTAATACAAAGTTTTGGGTTTATATTTATACATTTGCAGCTTAAAAATAATAATAATTCACTAAATTTTGTTTCATCCAAAAGGAACTTGCATAATTATAGTGTTTCAAGGAATTTTATGTCTTAATATTTTTTTTACATTTAAACATTTTCTTGTTTTTGTAACAAAAAAATAAATGATCGTCCTCCTGCACAGTGCACATGCTGCATTCCAACTTCAAGTTTTTGCCAACATAAATAAATATATATATATATATATATATATATATATATATATATATATATATATATATATATATATATATATATATATATATATACATATACTAGGGGTGTGAATTGCCTAGTACCTGACAATTCGATTCGTATCACGATTCACAGGTCACGATTCGATTCGAGACCGATTAATCCCGATACAAATTTATAAGTCGATTGTTGCGATTTTTTTCATCCAAATTTAGAAAATACTAATCACTAAGCTTGTAGAGTGTAAGATTTATATGAAAATGTATTATTTATTTATCTGAAATTTCAGTCTTATAGAGGTTGTAATCTGTTTCATGTTTGAACAGCATTAAAATAAAATATTAAGGCTTAATGTTCCGTTCATATAACATTCTTCCATGCTCAAGGTGTGAATCCTAACCCGAAGTCAGACGTTTTGTTGAATATTTTTCCATTAAAAATGGAAGTTTAAAAATCGATTCACACACACAAAAACAAAAACAAAAACAAAAAAAAAAGGCAATGATGATAAAACGTTGAATCGGTAAGACTACCGAATGAACAATTCTGAGCTCTTAAAAAAAAACAAAAAAAAAACAAACGATTTTTTTTATTGAATCGATTCGAGAATCGCGCGATGTAGTATCGCGATATATCGCCGAATCGATTTTTTTTAACACCCCTAACATATACATATACACATTAAGGGTGTCACGATTTCGATTTTTTATCGAAATCGATCGAAATTACGTCACGATTTCGAGCATCGAAATAGAAGAGAGGACACACGATTCGATGCCCCCTCCGCGCCCGCCGCCACCTCCCAGGAAAGCAAATGAGACGCAGCCATTCAGCTACTAGCTAACGGCACTTGTTAGCTGACTTCTCCTGCAGTCATGATGGCAAGCGCGGACAGACACAGCAATGGTGCTTCAAGCCGCTCCCGCTTCTCTCGTCACCAGTTTGGAAACATTTTGCGTTCCCGGTGAGTTATGTCGACAACGTTCACGTTGTCGATAAAAAGACCACAGTTGCAAGATATGCTATGTGCGCGTACTGTACTCGGCCACGGTGTTACGCCCGGCTCGTCAAGGGGAAGGGAAGTAACACAATAACAGAAAATATAGAGTAGATAAACACGGGTCGACTTTAACATCTGAGTAGTTTTAATTGAAATTTCAGGCAGGGGTTTGACAAGGGAGTGAAAGTGGAAGGTGAACAAATAATAACCGCATTTGACAGAACTGACAGAACGGAGGAGAAACAACAATAACCAATAGGGGTATAATACACGGATACACAATAGCGTCGCGCTGGCACAGTCGTCCAATCGGAGTGTCGCGCTGGCACAGTCGTCCAATCGGAGTGTCGCGCTGGCACAGTCCTCCAATCAGAGTGTCGCGCTGGCGCATTCAAACTGAAGTACCATTATACGGGCACCAGCCGACACAAACACACACATACATACTAGGGGAGCGGAGCCGGCGGCGGGCCCGAGCCGCCAGCCGTAACAACGGGAA